>NC_136014.1:6302500-6602500 GCF_048128805.1 Centroberyx gerrardi
GGTTGTTTTCCTGTCGCCGCAAGGTAAGTTTCACACAAAGTGCCGGTGCTAAACTTTAACCAGATTTTTAATAGTTTGAAGATTTTACATTTGAACTTGCGAGTTGTGAATCAGAGCGCCGTACAAAAATGTATTATTATTAATTTATTAGTCTGTTGCTGCTGCCTCTGCTATATTTAACCATGTGTGTGTTTCTTTCCTCCCAACAGAAAAAGAAGAATAAGGCTCCAGCAGCTGCTGAGGCCGAACAAGAGCGGCCCGCCTCCCTGACACAGAGGGATGAGGCGGTTGAATCCACTTGTCCCAACAAAGTGGAGGAAGCCACCAGCAGCAGCCTTGTTCAGGAGGAGTCCACCTCCACTAAGCAGCCGGACAAGAAGGCTGACACCTCAGTGGAAACCACCACTCCTGAGGTGGGACGTCCAGTCCCCATACGGAGGCTCTCAAAAAAGGAGCTTGTCTGCCTCGGGTAAGCACACACACACACAATGAATGTTCATTTGCATGCACATTTACACATAAGATACAAAGCTGTAACAAGACATTAATCCATGCAATACCAGTAAAACATAGAGGGAAGAAAATGAGCTCCGGTTTGTGATTTGTCATTGAAGAAGATATGATGTTATTGTGTCGTCTGACTTGTGTTTGTGTCTAAGGTTCCCCAACCTGGCGCAGACCTGCTACATGAACTCCGTCCTGCAGAGCCTGCTGACCCTGCTGACCCTGAAACCCTTTCAGGAGATCAGCCGCCAGTGTGCGGTTTGGAGTTCGCTCCCTGCTGCTGAAGTAATGAGGTACACACACACACACACGTAGCTTCCCCACTCTGCAGTGACACACAATCACTCGCAAGTTCCTCCGCAGACTTGCAGCTCATAAAGAAATAACAGAATACTAAAGCAAAAGTCTCTCTTCTCTTCCATTCTCTCCTCCTCTGTTCCTTTGCTCTTTCTCTCCAGAGGGTTTGCGGATGTCGGAATGTCCCGTTCCTCCGACAGCATGCGTCACAAACGCAAAGTCCTCAAATCCTTCAAGAAGATGGTCTCCGCTCACGCCTCCAAGTTTGGAGACAAAGGGCAACAAGTGAGTAAGCTTTGTATCTTCAACAGCAGCACGCAGATCTTTACTGATGTTTTTTATTTCACCACCTGCTGATACTGTCTCCTCCGTGTGTTGATTTCTCTGTTTGTTTCTGTGTGTGTGTGTGTGTGTACATTCAGGACGCTCACAAATTCCTCACCTGCGTCTTGGAGCTGATCAGGTCTGCATCACCAATGCTGCAGGAAATCATGGGGAAGATGGGCGGAACTTACACCTGCCCAATGGAGGCCCACCTGGCCTTTTGTCATAGTCTGGCATCTGTGTCCCTCAGATGCCATTCTTCACCTGTCCACCAGATGCCCTCGGACTTTCCTCCCTTCTGTGCTCCTTCCCTCCACACCTGCCCTGCATCAACCCTCGTTTGCCCTGCCCTGCTCTCTGTGTTTTCCCCAGCCAATCAGCTCAAGATCAGCACACACAAAATAATAATTGATATGGAGTCTCTTAAGATGTCCCATGTAACAGTGTGTCCTGTCCTCTCAGGCCATTACATCAGCGACGGGGTCTATTCAGAGGGACAGGCAGGCGACGGGACAGACCGCTGGCTCTTCTACAACAATGAGCGGGTCAGAGAGGCGACCGGCGGAAGGAAACAGTGTACATCCTCTTCTACGAAAAAAGAGCACAGCACAGTCATGTCCTGCACTAAAGACACACAGACGATGTGGAAGAGACAGACAGAGAAACACCACAAACGCTGATGTTCTTTGCCAATTTCCCCAGACTGTAAGCCCACACACATCTCACAGTTCATATGATTTCATGGTCAGATTCAAGTTCAGAAGGACAGGGGTCTTGAAAAGGATTCTGGATGTCACCCATCTAATGTTGTGGAAATCCACTAATCCTGTACGTGTGTGTGTTGTCTGTGTTCTCAGCAGTAGAAGAGGCGGCGGTCGGTGGGACGGTCCTTCCTGGACCTGAACCCACCATGACCCAAACACTGTGCTTCAGGCCCCACAAGAGGACCTAGAAGAAAGACCACAGGTAAGTAAAGTTTCTCTCTCTCCGTCTCCCTCTGTCTTCCCTCTGCAGGCGATGAAGGTGGAGGTGAAGCTGAAGATCGAGGTGGAGAAAGAGGACGGACTACCTGCTTGTCCAGCGGCCCGGTGATGACAGGATGGAGCACCCGGATGCCACCTTGCCCATAGGAGGATGGGTTTCCCCCAGAGAGCCTGGTTCCTCCCAAGGTTTCTTCCTCTCAGAGGGAGTTTTTCCTTGCCGCTGTCGCCTCTGGCTTTACAACAGACCCATCTCATCACCTCCAGGTAGATCATTTCCTTGTAGAATTTTCCATTGGCTTTTCATGCTTCTGAACAAGGAAAGTACTCGCGCACAGTATGACAACCAACACAGGGACCGAAAAATTGACAAGAAAATCCCTTTCAATCTTCCCTCTCCTCCTCAAACTTCCCTGTAAGTTCTTCTCCTCAGTTTTATTCCTCCCTCATCCTCCTCCATCTCCATCATATCCTCACACTTCCTCTTCAATCCTGCGTCTCCTCTTCAATCTTCCCTTTCTCTCCTCCTCCTCCTCACTCATCCTTGTCCACCCCGCTCCTCTGGCAGAGTGAGAAAGACGGTGTTTTCCATCCCCGTCTCAGTCGTCATACAGTTTGCAGCAAAATCATCTGCCTGGAAGTCAGATTTTTATTGTCTGTAACCCTTCATTTTACTGCTTCCTAACAATGTATGAACAATTCCTAATTGGACGTTAACAAAAAAACACTTTAATTACTAATAACATATGAACTGTTCATTAACAAAAAATAATTTATACAACAACATATTTGCGTTCATATGTATTTATATAGTATCGGACCTGTAAAATGAAGTGGTCCTATTTTCTAGAATTCAATAGTAATATGTATTTAGAGTTTACAGGTCCCCTATCATGTATGTACGTTATCTATTTACCTTCTTAATGAAGGCTTTAAAGTGCTATATCATTCCATATCAACAATGTAACAATTTAGCCGTAATGGTATCATCATATTACTGTTTGAAACTCAGTAATACAAATCTGTATCAATCTATTTTCCAGACCAGTTAATGATATATGGTATAGTTTAGCAAAGTTGTATGTGTATACAACTTGTGTGGAGGTCACATCATCATCCTAATAAGTAAATCAACTGTCAGCCTCCTGTTTCTTAGCACTGATGAGAGATCTGGATGTGAATCGAATGCATGTTTCCTTCATGGATATACGTCTGCAGAGAATATGACATTTCTACACCACTGGATGCTGCTGACATCAAACAAACAACTGACAAGCAACTGAATGGTCAAAGTCTTTCCTACATGGGGAACTAACGCCCTCTATTGTCAGAACAGCCTGTTTTCATATGCAGAGGTTTTGTGTTTAACTGCAGCTCTATGTGCTGCTGCCTTCCTTGAAAAAGTGATGTTTATATATAAAGATTATGTTATAGGTCTCAGGATGAGAGACTGTGAAAACAGGAGAAAAACAAGACGGCAGACGCTTGTGGCTTCTCCGTCAGTCTTCTCATCTTATTTATTAAACATTTGTCAATTACCAATAGTGTCTCAAGTATTTCATTTCTCACATTAACTGTTTGTTTTATTATGTTCTTTAAATCATGCACAAGTCTTTTGAAAAGTATCAAAAAGGCAATGAAATCAATCCATACATAAATATCAAAAATAAAACTTACACTTATTCATGTAAAACAACATTCTGCATATTACCATTTTAGTGTTTCATTCGCATGCTACATTAAACCTATTACCAATCACAAATCACTTATTAGCATTAAGCTACAAAACACATGTCCCTATTGTAGTAGGCTACTTGACCCTATTGCAATTGTCTTTTACATAAACAAATCAATCTAACACTAAATAAACAAAATAAACTGGGCTAGCATGGGTTAAGTACTTTAATGAATAATATTATCAATTTTTTACCCGTTTCTGAACGTCTGTCTACAACGAAAATAAGATGTGCAGGAGCCGACCATTGATGAACAAATAAAATACACGGCCACCATTTGGCTAGCAACATTCAACAGTAGCTTGTCCTTTACAACTGTCTTTAAACTCGATTCTGCTGCTACACACACTTGTTTTAACACAAGGAAAATTGAAAATTGTAAGTCATGGGATAACTTTTGATAGATTTTATGTACTTTTACAACACACCAACCTGTGAAAACAGGAGAGAAACAAGACAGCAGCCTTGTCTTCTCATCTGTAGCAGGCGCTACCTTGCACCTTGTAACAGGACCAAGTTCAATAAATGTTAAATGAATTACATCACAATTAGTTTTGCTCAAGTAGACAACTTGAAAATGAAATGTCACAGCAGATCAGTACCATGTGTGTTAAATAGTTTCAGCAGAATTAGGAATTACAATCATGTTCAGGACAAAATGCAGCTCTCTTTGGGTTGATAAATTATAAGAGGGCAAAAATGTCAAGTCTTGTAGATCATAACTATTTGGACTGTGAAATACAATGAATATAACTGAAAATGTTCCAAGCACACACATTCAAAAAAGAGGAGGATTTTAAATGCTCTGTGCTTTACCTTAATCTTAACTTAAACACTTGGTTTTGGTTTAATTAAGAAATTTTTTTCCATGAATTACCACACGGTTATCGGTTAAATAATTCCACTAACGTCACTTAAATACCACAGGTAATAACGTTACCTAACGTTAAAGTTTATAGGGCAATGGAAGACACATGCAAAGTAACGTAAGAAAGTGGGACTCGGTGCAAACTAGTAAAATACGTAGTATAATATATAATAATATAATATTATAATAATAAGATAATAAATAGTGATAACCGAATTTATGAATGAGAGTGAATTCGCATATGGTACACACTGGAGCAGAGCGGAGTAAAATAGACCTCGTAAGTCGTACGTCAGCCTTTCCCAAATATGGCTCACGGTTCCGTAGCGATTTCTCCGTGGGGAAAATGAATGGGGTTTCACATAATCGTCTCTGTCACAGTCTACGTTTCATGCAGGATTTTCAAAGTCGGTACATTTTTACCAACGTATATTTATGTCTCTAATGGCATTGGATCCGTTGATTTCTGTTCTCCGTTTTCTAGTCTAAGTGGTATTTTTGCTAGCAACAAGCTAAACACTTCAGCGCATATAATTGCGTCACGCGTTGTCAGTGGGCTTCTACTCTGAGTCTATATGTTGCTTAGCAACCCTCACCGCTCCCACACATTTTTTTAAGATGTTCGAAGTTTTTACCTTTTTTTTTTTTTTAAAGGGAGGCAAAGGATCAGCATTGTTGTCGTGCCTCCTGTCAGTACCTTTTGCAGGAAAGCTAATGATCCTAAAACAACCAAACAATTAAATGACTCTTTTCTATTTCATATACCAATGGTATTATTCAAGTTCACTCTGATGATTAGTTTTATCTACAATATAAAACGTGGAAATCAAAGATATGCGATCGATTTAGTAAGCGTGGCGGTGTAGGTGCTCAGATGAGAGAGAGAGAGACAGTTGAGAGGGAGAAGATATGCAATCATGGCTAGAAGGTATACGCATTTTGTCAAACTCTCGTTGGCGCTGGCACTCTGTTGACTGCAAGGAGGTGACTGTTGCTAGGTTACCGGTACGCTAACCACAAAAATGGCAGACAGCGCCCACAGTTTCTGAAGTTTATTGGAATTTAACATTTTTTCACAACAAAGTAAAGCCGGATTACTCTTCTCTTTGCTGACTGATCGTTCTCTGTGAATGACTCCTCAGTTGGCCAATTGTCTAGTTTCTGATGCTTTTGGAGAGCCACAAAATGTGTATGGATGTGATAAAATGTATATTTAGTAAGTGCAATACTTAAGCAAAACTTACGTAAAAGTTACTGACTTTAAAAAATAGGCCACTGTAAAAGTACAAGTACATAAAAAAGCTACTCAACTACAGTAACGGGAGTAAATGTAATACTTTTACATACAAACATGTATGACACCTGCTCTTCGGAAAGGGCAATAAACAAAAATAAGATCCGTCCGAAGATCCAAGATCCGAAGATAGAGGCAATAAAGGCTTTTTCATTTTTTTCAGCTAATCAGAGTGCCTCTATGCTTTTTATTATATTCAGACAGCTGCTCCACTACAGAGAGCGACATAAACCAACTTTCGTGGGAGACACGTCTCCTCAACAAAATGCAGATACCTTCTAGCCATGACCAAGGTATGCCGGGGGAAGACCTACATTACTGCCACCAGTGGGTGACGCAAATTATACACGCTTTAGTGTTAGTTCATTAACGGATCCAGTGCCATTAGAGACATAAATATACGTAGGTAAGAACGGACCGACTCCGAAAATCCTGCATTAAACCTGCACTAAGCGATTTCAAACCCTAACCAATCCTGAAACGAATGTGTGCTACGTGGTGATTTCCGTGAGACGTAATGATATAAACAAATAGCCACACACGTGGACCAGCTGTGTTGTTGTTTTCACCTCTTTCCTAAAGCTTGTTGTCAAATTCGTCCCAAGTAATGGCGATCGATAAAGCGAGCGAGTAAACATTTTCAGCTAGTAAACATGCTACCTACCTCTTCACCTGTCATTGTTGGACATGTAACCTTCAGCGGGAGAAAAATCTGCCAAAGCGAGACTGGTAACCGGCTATATTCTCCGTAGGTACGTTTATTTTAGCCATTAGCCTTTATGCACAGTTTGCCCTTAAGGGCTGCCGTCGCCCAGTAGCTTTGCTGTGTGTGTTTATAAAATGTGTTGCGGTTTCTGTCACCCTCTAGTGGTCAGAACAAATCGCTTGGTGTAGCTTTAAACAAAGACTGCGACAGAGACGATTATGTGAAACCCCATTCATTTTCCCTACGGAGAAATCACTATGGAACCAGAATTCCATATTTGGGCTTGTGGGCATCTGACTTGCGCGGTCTATTACCAGACTGTATGTATGGATAAACAGGGTTAAGAAGATACCTACAACGCCACACAACACCAAAAAACACTTTGAATTATGTATTTTTTAATCAAGGCCAATTTTTTTAAAATCACTCAGAGCCGTATAAAAGGCTGTTTTTTGTGTGTGACATCACCTCAGAGTACGAGCAAAGCACGCGCATCTGAGCTCTGCTTCGGGAACGAGCGTCCTGCTTCCTCTGCTGCTCCGTCTGTCAGCTGTGTTCGTACAGTGCCGGCTTCGATTTTATCAAGATATTAAGTATTTTACATGAGTAGCCCACCGGTATTTAATATGTAAAGATAAGAACAGATCACCGAAAACGGAGGTTTAAGTTAGGGTTAGGTGTGTTTTCTGTGCTTGTTCATGACATGGATATGTAGACAGCAAGCTTGTTTTTGCCTGCTTGACATGCATTCCACAGGTCTGTCTGGCAAATTCAACAAGTCTGACATTGCATGCTATTCATCATTTTTGTATTTTGTTGTCAATTAACTTTGTTCTTTTCATTTCTTAAATAAACGATTTTAAATAAGTTGCCTAATTCAATTTCACGACAGTTGCTGTATTGTTAACCAGCTTGCATGGTAGTGACTGTGGGTCTAGCCGCCAGACAGAGTTTCTAAACAGAAGTGTTTGTGGCTGCTGTGTAGGAAAGTGAACCAGGTCGACATTTAGCTTTGACAGACTCCTGATAAACTATGGCTGTATGATGTCATCTTGTCAAACTACCATAGCAAAGTGCTGTAAATGCTTGTACAAGGATACGCCAACTCGTGATTTTCATTATCTGCTTCTGCTAAGAAACTCAAATACAAGGAACTGAAGCTGCATTTAAATGTCAGAATGTAAAGTCAGATTTGATTGGATTAATTCAGAGTACGCCTGTTTGAGTCGAAGATAACAGCTCCATCTGGTACATAACTTAATAAATCCTCTTACAAAAGTTGAATAGGCTATTTAGAATTAAAAAAATAAATTTGAAAAAAATCTAAATTTACTTGTTGACACTGAATGAACATTAAGTATTGAGGGGCAGACGAATATGAACTGTAGGAGATTCCTTCTCTCTCTGCCGGGCCAAGACCGCAGAACTGGTAGGAACAACCGTAATGTTGAGGAAACAAACTGGATAGTATGACGGCGTTTTAGGGCCACTGTAAAAAAATACAAAAAAACACACACACACACACACACAGAAGAAACCATGTCGACATCAGTGGGTGATACTATAAGACAGCTACAGTAAAAGATAGTAGAGTTGTAGTAGAAGAGAACAGAATCATAGTACAAGACATAACGTCTGTCATAGAAGGTATTAATCAATACAAGAATGCAGAAGTAGCCTAATAATCTCCCCAGTTAACTGTTACTAACCAGTTAATGAGGGTCGATGAGAGGAGTTTTGACATTCCTTGTAGGAATCATAGGTAGAAATGCATCTTTCAGACATAGCGTATATATATGACCTAGCCAGCACTTTGTAGGGTAACATTACACGAATCGATAATATAGCTAGAGTTAGCAAACAATTTCCCTACAATATCAAGTAGGCTAATGCTAAGGATGTCTATTAAAGGATAAGGCCGGTGTTTTTTAATGCATTGCTTACCGTCAACAAATCCTATGAAAATAACAAAATCAACAATGCGTTTGCTCTACTCACTTTCTGACTTCCCACGTACCGTTTTTAGCCGTCAACCCGGAAGTAATTGGCTCCAATTGTAAGCTAAAAACCTTGAAATACAGCTCACAAAGACATAGTTTAAATTTAAAAATCGCTAACTGTTACCACGAAAAGTCAAACTGTTGTAGTTATTACCAAATCAAATTAAAATGGGAACAAATTCTTCATTACGCTGGGGACTATTTTCGGTGCTACGGAACTACTTTCCGGAGATCGCAAAGTGTTTACGGTCGGCTTATTAAGTTGTTTGAGGAAAAAGTCGGCTGGCCCGGTGCATCGTGATGATGAAATATGCTGTCAGAGCAACAGCATGGCTCTTTGACGTGTTTTTAATCGTTTTTTTAATACAATGGAGTTCTATGGCTGCTGGGACATAGCTGCATTGGGCACCGGCTACATGGACGAGATTTGCTGGCAAAACAAAATCATTGCTGATTTTGTTATTTTCATAGAATTTGTTGATGGTACGCAATGCATTAAAAAACACCGGCCTTATCCTTTAACAAAGTTGCACAGCCTATGTTAGCCTAGTAGCTAGCTAAACCTTCGTAGTAGCTACTACACCACGACCGAAATCGCATTTACCAAATGTCTGAACATGATAAATTGATTAAAAGTTACCTGAGCAAATGTAACGTTACCTGTTAGCTGACAGTTACTCAAATGCTGGGAGCTGCTGCAGCTGTTGGGACTCTGTCGGGAAGTGACCTTTTTTCTCAAAATTACGACTTTATTCTCGTAATATTATGACTTTTTTCTCGAAATCCTAGATTCTTTTTTTTTTTTTACAGTGGCCCTAAAACGCCATCATAGGATAGAAAATCGAGAATGTCTCACTTACCTCCATCTCTTTCAAATTAATGATAATGTTACGTAACGTAATGAGTGTTGCGCCTTAACGTCACATAACCAGTTGTTCAGTCCGGTTCTGGTACACGGACTAACCGAATCTGCTCTCAAATTCAGTAGTCAATACCTACATTTTCAGGTAGTGAGTTCGGTTGTAGAATGTGGTTCTCTTCTTAAACTGGGCTGAGATTACAGGGGTTTTAAAATCCTAACCGATTTTGAAATCGGGTTGCATCACGCACAATGCCTACCATACACTAGAAGACTTTGAAAAGACTTTTAAAAGACTAAAGTCTGACACCTTCTCACATCCAGCTCACATCTAAAGACAATGTGTCATAAGTCACTGAGTTTTTAGTCACAGACTATAAGATTTTGCAAAGACTGCCTACCATACACTAGAAGACTTTGAAAAGACTAAAGTCTGACACCCTCTCGCATCTAAAGACATTTTTAGTCACAGACTATAAGATTTTGCAAAGACTGGGGATCTTGCAGGGTCACTATTTGCAAGACTACAACTAGATTCCTTTGGAGATTATTTCCCATCCTGCTCCTGGTGTCTCTCTCTTGGACTGTGGAAAAGGAGGAGAAACTGGTGGAGTTGTGGAGTGAACAGGAGTGCCTCTTTGACGTGTCCTCCCATTTGTACCGCGATAGAGTGGAGAAGGAAAAAAAGTGGACAGAAATTGCTGTAGCCCTCGAAATCCCCGGTGAGTATGCTATATGCTATAGCTAGCTAGCTAACCACTGTCCCGAACGGGGCTACTTGCAAGCTAACGTTAGCTTGCAAGTAGCCCGTCCAAGAGAACCGAGACTTCACGTTCTTGCGCCTCCCCGGAGTTTACTATCTACCCGGTTTGCTGCTTCCTGTTTTGGTGCTGGAGAGAGCGCAACAGTGACCGCCCACTTTTTGAACGGCTCCGGTTCCGGAAGTGAATTTTTCATTCATTCACTTCATTGACGTTTTTGAAAATCCTTATATAAAGAGTTTAAGCCTGGAACTAAGCCAACCAACTACGAGATGAATCGTGACCATAAAACATTTGATTCGGAGCAAAAAAAAAAAGGAAAACGGAAAAAAAGGCAAAGGTACAACACTGTGTACATAATTATTTTAAGAGTGAAGGAACTACTCATCCCATAAACCATTGCAAATCCCATAATCCATTGCGAATGATACCTTTTCCGAAGACTTCCAACCTAACGATAGTTTAGCTTCTTGAATTTAACCTTTGTCATTATTATAGTGTTTATATTGTTAATAATAGTGTTGTAATATATTGTAGTTTGTGTTGTGTGTGTGTATAGTGTTTCATATAGTATATAGTATAGTATAGTGTATAGCAGTAGCGAACCGTGACTCTTAAACCTTGGCCCTCTGACTCCCCTTCCCCCGTCGGGAAAAAATCAAACCACCAGCTTAGTTTACTGTGTCCTCTCCTATAGTACTGCAAAAGTTACCTATGACAATTCCAGCTCTGAAACAAAAATTAAGACGCTAGTCCAGCCTTAGCATTGCAACAAGCAAACAGCATGGAGACAGTGAGAGTTATCACCAAAACAAAAAACAGCTAATCTCTTAAGCAAAATGCAAATCCTCCTGACAAATAATCACATCATCACACAAGCTGTGTGTGCACTTCAGCGGAATATGACAACGGGCCGGGGTGCAAAACGCATGGCAGCAGACAGCCACCCCCTCCTACCCAGGGGTTAAAGTGGGCCGGAAGATCCGGAATGGCGTTCCGGCACCTTTGATTAATAAGTAAATAAATCTGATTGGCAGTTTCATACATAATAATATCAAGCGAGTTCACAGGGCTGCCAACTCTCCCGCATTGACCATGAGACTCACGCAGCGCACAGACAGACATGACAGAGCAGCACCGTGCAGCGAGTTATTCAGACCATCTGAATAGCGAGAAATATACACAAATCTATTATATTGTAATTTATTCCCATGCATGGTGCTCAGAGTAATCTCAGTCCGCGGCTCTTCTGCGTCTCTCCCTCTCCTCTTGCGCTGTGCGCACGCAGGCAGGAGTGAGAGTGAGTTACTATGGTTACGGGGACGCTCTGTGTCTGTCGCTCTGAAACTTTCTCGCGATCCCAATAATAGAGAGCCTAAGTCCCTCCCCTTCCGGTGGACCACCATGGGACCTTATTTCGAAAAAATATGTACGGTAGTCAACGGCGAGAGACAAATAATTGTTTGATCCCGTTTGAATTGTGCCATGAATTACACATATGATGTTTTGTCAATTTAAAAGATAATTTTGCAAGTCAATAAAGTCGCAGTTTGTCGTAAAACTGTTTAAGTATAAGACTGTGAAAATACGTAATTAGAAAGACTACACACCCAAAAGTCGCGTAAGTGACGTCATAACTTTCTCTCTCCACAAGCTACCCAGAGCCGCTGAAGCTAAGTCCCTCTCAGATAGCAGTAGTATTATACACAACCTGGAAGGTAGACACTAAGAACGGATTTAAACTGGTTTAGGATAGTTTTAGTACAGTGGGGGCTAACGTTAACGCGATGCCTGTGTGTTTCGTATGTTTCGTTCCATGTTGGTGTTGGTGACGTATATTGTGCGAGACGAGAGATGTAGTTCACTGAGCGGTTTCACACAAAACTAAACGTTACTTTACTGTTTTACGACAAACTGAGACTTTCTTGACTTGCAAAATTATCTTTTAAATTGACAAAACATCATATGTGTAATTCATGGCACAATTCAAACGGGATCAAACAATTATTTGTCTCTCGCCGTTGACTACCGTACATATTTTTTCCAAAATAAGGTCCCATGGGGGACAGCGGAAGGGGAGGGACTTAGGCTCTCTATAGGTTTTTAGGTTAGTATGCCTATGCAAAATGATGAACGTAAGCACCTCAATGCTGAAATCTAGTAATATAACATAATTTTACATTTTTGGTTAACATTATTCAGGGTTGCTGTTTCTTGACTTAATCCAAGAGGTTAGGTGGGGTAGAAATGCAGGAAATTTGTTTTAAGTTACTATTTAAGTTACTATTTTTATTCCCCCCACCAATTATGTATCTTACCCCCCAGTCATAGCGCTGTCATGATACAGCACGCACACAGCATTACATGAAATTTTATGCACATTTACCATAAATGTGCATAATGACCGCTGAGTTGGGTAAATTTACAGATTGACTGGTAATTCTGCACAATGACCGTTTCCCAAATAAACCTTAACATACACAAAACAGTGGCAGCGGCGGCCAGAATAAAATCAGTTGGCACGGCGGCCTATAATTTTTTAAATAACTTACCCTTTGATGATCGCATTACTTGAAAACGAAGTCCATCCTCCTGTCCTTTTGGATGAAGTGGTTGATGGCGGGGTCATGCAACTGATCCTTTGCTTTTAATTTCATCAGCAATTCCTTCTCGATGGATATTAAGGCCAAGTCTGACAGTCGGCCCTGCCCAGTCGTGTTCCTCGAGTAGGTTTTTATGTGCTTCAGTGCAGAGAATGACCTCTCCACAGAGGCAGTGGACACAGGGATTGTCAGGATGAGGCATGTGAGAGTGTACACTTGTGCCATGCTTTCTTTCAGTTCTTTTTTGAGGAGAAACTGATGAATGTCGGCTGGGCTCTTACCCGCAAAGTCAGACATGCCGTACATGACGGTGAGCTCAGTGTAGATTCGGGGCTGGTCGAAATATGCACCATAGCTGTCCATCAAACTTGAAAAGGCAGCATTGGGAAAATGGTCACTGTAATGCCCGAACTGTTGTGGATCCAGAAGGGCCAGGAACGCCAGCTTTTTGTGGTCACTAAAGCGGTTGACAATCTGGGTTAGGAGGCTATCAATTACGCTGCAGTAGAGCTCCCTGTACCGTGCACAAACATCTCCTTGAGCCCCACGACCGCGTGGAGGGCCAACCAAAGCCTGGGTTTCTTCGTAGACCCTTTCGAACTTCTCTTTCTCCTTTTCAATTGTTCTGTGAAGCTCATCCACTCTGGCCAGGCAGAACTGGATATCGAAACCTTTGTTTTGGAGAATTCCAAAGACAACATCCGAGTACGAGAAGATGGTGTGGGAGGTTTTCAACCGAAAACAGAAATCGAAGCTGGCAAGGAGGGTGATGTATCCATCAGCGCAGTGGACAGTGTCGTCATCAAACTCTGTGTGGTGGTCTACGATGTGCTCGAACACCTAGGAGAGTTACATGGCTTTTATCTTATGGAAACAACTTATAGACTTCCAATAAACACTGAGATTATTTACCTTTTTATTTTCTTTAATATTAATACTACCATTAGTTCTTTATTAGTTCTTATTGTTATTGTCATTATTATTATTATCCTACCTCTCTCAATTTCCTGGTCTTCTCTGCCACTGTGCACACCAAACGAGAATTGAAGCACCAGCGAGTAGGAGCTACTCGTGGAAGCCTACACTGGCAAATATCATCCAGCAGCTTGGTGCGCTTTGCTGAGCGGCTGAAAAAGGCAGCCAAGCCGGAGAGGTGTGAAAAGAAGACCTTGCACTCTCTTATCTTGGAGGCTCCCTGTGCCATGACAAGATTTAGAGTGTGGGCATAGCAGTGAACGAAGAGGGCCTGTGGAATGGTTTCCTTCACTTTCGCTTGCACCCCGTTCAAACCAGATGCCATAACGGCCGCTCCACCATAGCACTGAGCGACCACTTTGTCAACACAGCCAAAACCCTGCAAGAACTCCAGCAGCCGTGTAGCTATGGCCTGTGCTCGTTTGTCCTCTGTCACATCTTCATACTTGAAAAAACGCTCTTTCACCCCATCTTCAGTGACATAGCGAAGCACATATGACATCTGGGCCACGTTGCTAATGTCTGTTGTTTCATCCAACATGATAGCCACAAAAGGTGCCTTCCTCACCTCCTCCTTCATGCTCTCTGTTATGACACTAGCAACGGCGCTGATCAGGTCATTCTGAATCTTCGATGATGTGCCACTGAACACCGTTGATGTGGCGAGGTGAGTGCGCAGGTTGCTGTCATACTCCGCCACTAAATCCAGCAACTCCAGGTAATTCCCCTTGTTTGCCGAGCCTGCTCCTTCATCGTGACCTCGGAATGGCAACTCCTGCTTGCCCAAGAACACCACGCAGTTAATGAGACGTTTCAAAATGTCCCGGTTCCTCCTAACCTTCTCATTATGAGCAATGACATCCCGGCGTTGTTGTTCATCCAGCTGGAGCTCTATCCTGGTGCCCCCAAATGTTTTAAGGCAAATAGTAGCTTTCAGATGACTTGAAGCGTTTTGATGGCGATGGGCTGACTTGGATAAACTTCCTAAATCAGAAAATCCATCTTTGGCCCAGGACCCACTCTCCGCGCCAAAAAGCAAACAATCCCAGCAGTAAAGCTTTTGCTCCTTGGTTGATCCTGTCATCCACGGGTATCGCGTATAATTGCTGGAGTTGAAATGTCTTTCGAAAGCTCTGGTTTTCTGCACCAAATTAAGCTCTGGTGTGGGTCTTCCTCTTCCGATTAACTCCAACTTTTCATTAAAAGTTAACCTTGAAAACGGCGTCGATAATAAATCCGAAACAATGTCCTCCTCACTAGCGAGAACGTTACTCGCGGCTGCCATCGTGAAGTAAACCAACAGGCTAGCTAGCTAGCTAGTTTATTAGCTTGTGATTCATGTCCCTCACAGCGGGCGGAACTTGCCATAAAGTTAGCGATAACAAAGCCCACCCATTTAAAAGGAAAGATATGATTGGTCAATTTTACTGTCATTTGAAATTAGTCTCTCATTGAATTACTATTACTCAGCCCTCTGTGAAATTATAGCGGGACCACCAATCACAGAGCTGCATAGCATTTTCTTCCCAACAACTGCGTCAGCAAAATTCTGATAGGGTGACAAAGGGGATTCTTTCATTTAACCCTTCACATTCCAACACAAACTGAATAGGCAGGTTTGAAGGGTTTATTTCCTCAGAAACATTTTGTTTAGATATTGATTGTCAAATTATGAATTAATAAAATAAAATTAGAACAGATGACTTTTTAAATATTATTTTTTAGAATATCTTAGGCCCTCTCTGAGGGCCTAGAGGGCCCTGACCGTTCCCCTCTGGTGTATAGTGTTATCATCGACATGGTACAGTGCTTCGTTCCTGACTGCAATCACCGCTCGGGCGTCCATCAATGCCGTTTCCACCGATTCCCCACGAGTGTGTCGGCGAAGAACCGGTGGATCAGATATACCGTATTTCCTCTAATAGTGGCCCGGACCTTTATTTACCTCAACTGCAGAGGGTACCAGGCCTTTATTGGAAGCAGGCTTATATTAGAGACAGGCCTTTATTTCTAATTCCCTCTGATAAGTATTTGTCCTTTGTTTGTTTCCTTGTTTTCTGATCTGCTTCTGTTGGGGTACGTTAGGTAGCCGTTTTGTTGTTACTGCAATGCATTATGATAATTACGGTAATCGACGACGGCATGCTCCAGAGACTTCCGCTGGCCGAGCCGTCTTGTGGCATTTGTACGTTACTACAAACTACAGTTACAAACAGGCACCAGGAGTTTACCGGTATCCACCGTTGTTTGCATGTAAGCTGAAGCTAACTGAAGCTAACTGAACCTGGGCGCCGATGTGTTCCCGGTGATCCGGCTGAGATTTCGGCGAGGGTCCGGGGCTTGGATCGGGAGGATCAATGCGGGCCGTGGGCGCGGTGGAGAGGCAGCGGCGGAGAGAGGAGACGGACACGGTGCAGCCATATACTAGGTTTTGAACTAGTCTTGTTTCCTTTTTCCCCCGGCCTGTATTTGAGACCGGCCTTTATTTGTTCATGTCGACGACGGCCCCGGCCATTATCGGAGACCCGGCTTTTAATTGACTACAAGCCACTATTAGAGGAAATACGGTATAAGGTAATAACGTTACTCGTTTTTAATAAATGTGAATTCGTGATCCAGTTACATTCACGTAGCTAACGTTATGCTAATATTACGTGAGTTAGTTACAGCTGCATAGGATAAGCAGCTAGCTAGCTTTAAGACTGTTTGTGCTTAGCCTAGTTGTTGGTTGTTTGTACGATAAATCTCTAAAGTAGCCACTGGCCCCTCAACACCGTAGCACACACATATTTCTATATATTTTCCTCACAAAAATCACTTCTCAGATTCCATTCACATCGATCCATACTCAATGTAACAGTAAGGGAAAGCGCCTACATGCATGAAGTCAAATTTTTTTAAATGAATGAGCTGAACAAAATACACCTGCAAGATCATGATTTCCTCCCTGCACTTTTTTTTTTCACCTTTTTAAATCAATTAAAAACACCATATGTCCATATAAAATACTACCCAAATTACTATATAGCACTGCTAATCATATTTTTCGACATGTACAGCTCATTTCATCTACAGCTCTAACAACAATTCTCTAACTTTCCACAAGTCTTTGTTGTTATCAGCATTAACTTGGTAGCTAGACATGTAATTTGCTATACTATATAATTGTATTTTTTTTATGTTTACTTTATCATGCCTACCCCCTGTATATAATACCGTATAATTATTATTTTCTTCTTTCAGACGTGCAGACAGGAGGCCCAGTGACAGTTCTAGAGTGTGCAGCTGCCATTTTACAGAGGGACTTGAGAGGGGTCCAATATGGTTCCCCGGGCATGGGAAGAGTCTGCCCGTGGAGGGCAGTCCGCCCGTGGAGGAGAGTGTGCCTGTTGACAGTGTGCCGACACCCAAATGTCAACGTTTCAGGTACTCTGCATCAACCCTCGATGAAAAGGTCCTTAGAATGGAAACTGGCCTCCCAGACAGAAGCATCTTCAACATCTTCGTTGGCTATACGAGGAGATTTAACACTAGAACCGCCAGGGGTCGCTGTATACCTAAAACTGCCAACGGGTAAAATTTACCCGTGCGCCTGGCTACCGCATTTCTAGTACAAACTGTCTTCACAAATGAATGTCTCAAGTCATAAAATGGTTTTGGTCCTCTTGTTTTATAATGTAAGTATCTTTAAGAACACTAATTGGTGTTGGTTATGGACGTCAGTATAAATCAGTCTAAAATGACACTGAAAATGGGTATTAGAAGAAAATATTTGCATATTTGGGTGGTGTGATATTATTATAAAACGACATTCATCACATGAGATAACCCATGTTATTTAAATGACCAAAGTACCCTAAATACCCCAAATGGACAATAATAAAGCCATAATAATAACAATAAACAACCACCGCATGGATGATTTAATGTCGCAACAAAATTGACATGACAGAGTCAAGCGCACAATTTCACCTAATCAATTATTAATATAGGCATTTCAACAATGTGTGAATGAGAGAACATCACCAAGAAACTTGAGGTAACCATTAAAGCTTTTTTTCATTCATTTCATTCATTCATTTTTTTACGCACAATGAACGTTTGTGAGGAGGCTAAATTTGAACATTTGAACACGTGATTATTACGTGTCCCTCAAACACACTTTGAACAGACATTCAGCACCTTGACACCTTGACACCTTGACATCCACTCTGCACGCAGCTCCTGGGCCAGCTGAAGCATGAAGTCCCTTCTGGGGATGTTGTTACTCATGCAGCTCCGGTACAGCACACATGCATTGATGGCAGCAAAATCCAGCATGTTGTAAAACACAGCAACGGGCCATCTACGCGTGCCAACAGATTGACTGTTGCAATGTTTTAATAGCCTAGCAATAATAATAATAATAACCTTTCACAGAGTATTGGCGAGCCATTTGGTCGAGCACGTCAACCCCTAGTTTTGTTTTGTTGTAGTAGGTAGGTCACTGTCTCTGGCTTCCTCTTGCTGTCCGTGGAGATGGCCACATGCTGGTGCTGCGTGCTCAGGATGGTGACATTTCTCCTGGGCTTGCACTGGTACACGGTCAGCGTGATTTTGCCATGTTTCAGTACCTTGGTATTGAACAGCTCCGCTCTCCCCTGCACAGAGGACGGGAGCCCCCGCTTGTTCCGCTTGATGGTGCCTACCAGGCTGGTGTCGGCGAGTGGGAGGGAGGTGAAGAAATTATCGGTGGTGATATTCCTCCCCTTACCAACAAAGGGCTCCACCAACTTCAGCACCACATTCTCTCCAAGGGATTGTGTGGCTGGTCTGCTTTCATCCTTACCCAGATATGGGGTGCAATTCAACAGGTATTTGCTGTCAACATCTGCTGCCAGCCAAAACTTGATACCAAATTTATCCTGCTTGTTAGGCATGTACTGCGTGAACCGGCACCTCGCTTTAGTCGGGAACAGCTGTTCGTCCACGGTAATGTCCGGCCCTGGTTTGTAGCATGCAATGCAGTTCTGTCTGAATCTCTCCCACACTTCAGTCATGAGCACAAACTTGTCAGTGGTCAACCGGCATCGCCGGGTCTCCTTCTCATCAAAGCGTAGGAAGCGCATGATCTCCCGAAACCGGTTCCTCGACAACGTTGAGATGAAAAATGTATTGCCCCGATGCTCAGACCAGAAACTTTCCATCTCAATGTTCTTCCCACAGTATGCACCCCTCACATAGAGAAGCGCAATCAACTCGGCAAGTGAAACATCCCAGGAGGCTCTCTCTTCACTCACTCTGCGCGCTTCAGCCACTGTACATTCTCGGATGTGCTGCAACATCACTCCATCACACAGACATAAAAACGCTGACTGTTTGTCACAAATGTTACGCCTTGCGTGTGGTTTGGGGCCAGCTGATTCTGTGAGAAGATTTTGGACTTGCATGACATGTCTATGCATATATATATATTAGGGGTGTAACGGTACACAAAAATCACGGTTCGGTACGTACCTCGGTTTTGAAGTCACGGTTCGGTTCATTTTCGGTACAGTAAGGGGAAAAAATGCAAAACATAAAATTGCTTGTCGTTTATTATGAACTTTTGTAAACATCAACAGTTTATAATTTTTTTTTATAAAATTTTAAATGAAACATAATAAAAAATAAAATATATAAAAATAAAATAGAATAAAAAATAGAATACTGCTGCAAACTACTACTAATAAGTTCTCCAATAAATAAAATATTCTCAAATAAATTAAACAAAATATAAAATATAATAAGAAATATATAAAATATAATAAAAAATATAAATAACTATAATAATCTTTTCTTTTTTTAGGAAATGAACTTTTCCACATTGACTAAAGTGCAGCACTTGTTATTGCTTTGGCCCGATCTGAATTACCAGCGAAAGGCTGTTTAAATGACGAAGGGAGCAGCGTTTGCACTACGCTCGTTTTTTTCCTTGCAGCAGTGATATTCACATTCGCGTGGTGCCGTTTCAAATGAGTTATCAAGTTTTGACGTGTTGCCAGAAACATACCCGATCACTACTGAACAAAAGAGACCTTAACGGTAAGGGAGGGTCTTCAAGCTCTGGCTTATCGTTTGCATTGGCCATGACGTTCGCTAGCCAGAGGCTAGGCTAGGCTAGGCTAAGCTAAGCGTGCTGTCTGTGTAGTGCGCTCAAAGTGCGAGGCGGAGACTAAACAAACGTCCGGTCCGCCACTTAATATGTTCGTGTGGGAACTCTGATTTGAAGTATGTTCCGCACGCAAAACAAGCCTACTAAGATTGCATTCAGTACACATCTGCACCGTACCGAAAGTCCTGTACCGAAACGGTCCGGTACGAATACGTGTACCGTTACACCCCTAAGATATATATATATATATATATATATATACATAGACATGACATGCAAAGTTTATTCATGCTTACCTTCTATGGTGCTTGGGCACCTGGGGCTGGTAGCTAGCGTCACAGTGTCCAATTCCGGACGGCATATGACCAAAAATGACCAAAAAATCACAATCAATTACCAATATATTTCATCCTGTACTGTTTTCGTTGATGTTTCTCATAAATTAACCATCCTCCATCTGTCTTTTTTAAAGTTTAATATCGCTTTTACCTTAACTTGTATATGATTTTCTTCCAGTCCCTGCAAATGGATGATAGCGCACCTATTTTTGAGATTCAAAGGGCGTATCCAATTCCGGACACTTACTTCAGTCCGTGTCGGCGTCGATATTAACCCTTCCTGTACCTTCACAATGTTACAGATGCATGTAAGAAGCGCAGGCTATGTACTCAAGGCTCTTATTTTTCCTCCTATTTATCAGCCAATACCGCCACCTACTGGATGTTTTTTTATAATACTCTTCCAGTAAACCTCTTCACATATAAAGTATTTGCCATTGACAATGGATCTATTTCAGACAATTTTAAATAATCTCCAAATGTATGTATATTAAATACTATTTTTTTTTAAATGTTTAAGAATAGATATGCATTCTCTTATTCAGCAGTCATAAGAGTGCATTATAACATTAAAATCACTTGTATTCATGCAAGAGTGGAACACACCTTAAAACCAAGAGTTCACACTAGCTCCACACGTTCTAGTAAATGTCACCAATATCTTTGAAACTCAATAACAAAATTACACTATAGCCAGTATTCAATAGTCTTATTTTTTTGTAAAAACGATGAAATATAAATAAATAATATAAATAATAAATAAATAAACAAACAAACAAACAGATAAATAGATAATAAATAGATTGATAGATTGATTGTTTGCTATTCATCACGACACCAAAAACACCAGAAATCTGTATCGTCGTCGTCGTCCTCCCATTCCACAAGTGGTGTGGAACCACTTGTGGCAATTGTCACACTGGACCCAAGACACCAGACCCTCAGAGTCCTGAGGAGGGTCTTGCTGCTTGCACTGGCCACACCGCCAGATCCTTTCCTCCAGCCTTCTTCTCTTGGGGGCAGTGTGACCTGCTCAGAGAAGAAGTAAGGTATTAGGGCATTATTTGAATGAAAACGGATGAACATCCTACTATAGAATGAGGAAATCTCTGTCTGTCTGTCCGCATCCATTTTGCTCCTCAACGGGTTGGCCAATCAATCTCAAAGTGCACATGGGCATTGAGCATTGGCATAGGCAGGGACTGACGGAGCCGATTTTTCCATTTTCCCAAATTTACGCTGTTGTTGCGCCTTTTTAGCAAGTCTGCGCAGAGTTGTGGCACGCGCATCCCTGGAAGTCTGTACGTAGTTGTGGCGCGCGCATCCCCGGGTATCTGTGCGGAGCATGGTGTGGAGTTGTGGCGCCCGCATCCCCGGAAGTCTGCACGTAGTTGTGGCGCGCGCATCCCCGGGTAGGGACTAGTGTAAATACTGAAAACAAATTTAACATATTACCAGTAGTTGTCAAGGGTCCAGTGGAGGAGGAGGAGGACGACGACAACACTGTTGAAGGCCCAGGAAGGCAGGAGGCTGCATAAATGAAGAGACTTGTTATGGTAGTTTGTGTTTTAACTGAATTCTCCCAAAATTAAGATTGAATTTAAATTGATTGCATTACATAACACTGGCTTATCCTAATCCACAAAATACTGCCAAACATACTACGATGAGAGAGAGAGGATGAGAAGGAGGAGAAGCCTACGGCCACATCCAGGGAGGGAATCGGAACAGAAAATAGACACATTCATTTTGTTAAGGTCAGGCAACTTTAAGTTGCATCTTACATTGCTTCACATTGCTTAAACAGATTGGGAAAAAAATTACCTTGGGAGGAAGAGGAGGGTGCCCTGGACCCTCGGAGGCCGCGGGATGATGGAACTGTTGGCACTGAAAAATAATTGAAAAAAATTGTATGGTTTGATATGGTAACATTGCTAGGTGATGATGAATGTTCAAGATACATGAATATCTATTACTATTGCTCTGAAACCAAACTGTTAAGCAAACACAACATACCGTTCAGAACAGGCGATGGAGAAGGAGAGGTGGGGGGATGGTGGTTTTCAGGCAGGTGAGTGTGTGGATGGCGGTTAGAGGCAGGCATCTGGGGACCGTGGGAGCGTGAAGATGGGCCAGAGGGGGCTGAGGGACCGGCGATGGAGGGGCCAGAACTGGCGGGAACAGCCCCGAGGGATACTCTCCTTCTGCGGCTGGGGAGGGAGCCGCCATGCGGGGTACAGGAAGTGGCCGTCGAGCTGCCGATGTCTTCGTTCTGCCGCTCCCTGTCTGCCCTGGCCAGAGCTCTGGCTTCCAGACGTGCAGCGTGGTCCTCCACCTCCTCAATGACATCTGCCATCTCCTGTGCTGTCAGCAGACAGGCCTTGGTGATGTTCCTCCTGATCTTACCGGTGTTGCGGGTGAAGTTGACTTCAGTCAGGAGGTGGGCCAGGTCTGCTGATATCCTCCCTGCTGTTACCAGGGGATGGCTGAGGAAGGGGTTTGGGGCATCCTGGCGTGGAGGATTCTGGGATGGGGGGTTCTGGGGTGGGGTGTCCTGGCGTGGGGGGTTCTGGGATGGGGGGTCCTGGTGTGGGGGGTCCTGGCTTGGGGGGTCCTGGCTTGGGGGGTTCTGGGGACTTCTGGATGGGGTGGTAGCAGCAGGGGTGGCACTAGGAGATGCAGGCGTGGCTGGTGGTTCTGGGAGAGTCCCACGCTGTGGCCCGGACGGCATGACCCGTGACCAGTCAATAGCCGTAGGGTCCAGAGGGTGGAGGCCACACTTCCTGAATCCCGCCACCACCACTCTCCGATCCTTTAGCCTCTGATATGAGTCTCTCAGGACCCTTGAAAACTCCTTCTTGGAGTGGCTGACTGCCGACAGATCTCCCACAAGCCCAGAGAAATCTGCCTTCAAGGGTCCAAAGAAACTCACATCCAGAGGCTCAGGAGGATAACCCCCTCCCTCTGTGCCGCCCGGACCAGCTCCGGATCCAGGTGGGACTGGTGGCCGTCCAAGACAAGGAGCAGAGGGCGCTCCTGGGTGGCGTACTTGAGGAAATGTTCGACAAACCACTTCCTGAAGAGTTCGGAGTCCATGTACCCCGCTGGTGACTTCCCATAGAGGGCATGGGGGACTCCCTCTTTGTTGTAAGGTCCCCCCGGGTAGCCCCCCTTATAGATGATAAAAGGGGGGACGTCCTCCCCAGCCGCGTTGAAGCAGGCCAGGACGGTGATGTGTTCTCTTGTTCCCTGGGCCTGCTTGTAAGCATGTTTCTTCCCTCGGGGCACAACGACTTTCCTCCTGTTGGAGTCCAGCTGAAACCTCTCCCTCAGCCCGTGCTCCTCTAAGGTGGTGGACAGCAAGGTGAAGTATTCTTCGATGGGTCCCCTCTTGGCACAGGCTGCCCTCCCACGGTCAATGGTGTCTGGGATCCTCATTGTCAGGGGATGGTGGTGCCTCTGGCGGAAATTGTCCCACCACGTCCGGCTTATGGCGGTCTTGGGGCCTTCTGGATGGCGGTGGTTATATATTGCCAGGGTGTGGGCCAGGACCTGTGGCTTTGTCAGTGGAAACCCATAACTGGCAGAGTACAAACTCCACCAGGGAACTTTCATCTTCAGGGGTTAGGGATGTCTTCCGGCCGATTTGGCAGCCGGAAACCACCTTTCCACTGACGCGGTCACACAGGCTGGACTTGGGGACCCCAAACACCTGGGCTGCCTGCCTCACACTGCACCTGCCCTCCCGCACCTCTTCAATGGCCTGCTCCATAGCCTCCGGGGCCCAGTTCCACTTCATCCTCTTCCTCTTCGCCAAGTAGTGAATGCTAGGCATCTGCAAACACATAAATACAACAGTACTATTACTTTAAAAATAGTTTGGAATCAAACAGTTTAATATAATATGTAGAAACATAACTGCATGCATTCACACAAATATATACACCTTACCTTTACAGAGTATAGCATGGCAAGAATTGCTACCTCTGCATCATTCTCTCTCACACTTTTCTCCACCTTGATCCTCCTGCAGAAAAAGACAAACGCACACATGCACACACACACACACCCTACATATCTTTTCTGTTATGTGTGTGTTGCTCCTCCCCCTAATCTGCACTGCTGCTGCCTCAGCCTCTCTTTTCTTTTCACACAAAAAATGGCACAAAGTTGACTGCAAGACTCTTATGCATCTTAATAGACTAACATATCACTAAAAACCTCTATATATCACAAAAATAAAACAGCAGTAAAGGAAACTATTAGATATATTAGATAGCCCTCCACACACACACACACACAAGACCAAGAGGATGCAGCAAAAAGTAAAATAAAGTTGCATAACTCAACTTGGTCTTAATAATAGTGGTAATATTAACAATAATAATAATACATTCGCCAGTTAACGGACAGTTCACGTGCACACATATGAATTTGAATTAACGTTAGAGTTACAAATACCATAAATTATCCTGGTTATCAATGGCCCTGTTAATGTGTGACTCAGATGTTCTTGGTGAGAAGCCTTTTTTTTTTTTTTTTAGCAACACTGCTTCTTCTGATAATATGTTTCTCTGCTTCTTCAACATACAAATTGCTGGCGACGTCTGCTACTGTGTTTCATTTTTTCATTGGGCAGTTAAGGCTGTGTAAACTAGCAACATAACGTACATAATATAACAGTGTTATATCTCTATGGCAGTAACTCACTAGCCGACATGATGTTCGCGGGTGCGGTAAACATTTCCATGGTAACAGCGAGCTCCACCAATCAGAGACGTCGCTGTTACACTTTAGGATTGTGGGTAGTGTAGTACTTCTCCATGACATCGCGAATAAAACATGTTTTTCTTAAAACAAGGTTGATATCATACGGACTTGTGGCTTCTACAGGAGCATATACCATCGTTTCACAATCTCATAGCTCGTGGTAAGTCTACCTTGGATGGTTATGACATTATGGCTAATAATCAAAATCCTCGATTCAGAATATGAATGGGATTTTCTCTTCCGGAACCTCACTGTTGAGCTCTATTGGTTGTTGACAATGTTCACGTCATTAACTTCACTATTTGCATGAGCCAAGACTAAAGACTTCTGATAATATTAAACATGTTTGATTTTATCGGAACGTCAAGACGAGAAAAAGACTTAAGACAGCTCGGACTGAGTTTTCTGACCACCTTACACCAAACGATTGAGATGACGGGAGCGCGCCACAACTCTAGCAAAACTCTCATGATTTTATTCCGACATTGGAAATTTGTCTGCGACAGTGAAATCGCTTGAAAAGTTGTTTGGTGTAAGGTCGCCATAAGGAGAAACTTAACCGATTTTCTTCTCTCAAATCGCAAACAAGCTCACACTACAAGTTTAGAAAATGACGGTGCATCACACACTACAAGATATTATTAAGATTATCTTGCCCGACAGAGCTGCTGTATGCAACAACTCACGTGACCATGGAGAGGCAGGAGGCAGATGTTTACAAACATGGAGGCGGAACAGCTGGCTTTGGTGTGTTCAGTAGTTTGCCAAAGAAAAGCGAAAGGCCAGAGGAATTTGGATGAGGAAATGGTTGGAGAGACATAGGCAAAGCGGGCTGTCCGTTCTTCAGCGAGAACCGGAGGTGAGAATTTAACTGGCAGATCTGTTTGTTATAATGTTGTTACGCTATCGCTAGCCCAGTGCTAAAAGTGATAAAAGGCTTATCGTTGCTAGGCAATACCGTCAGCTGTCCCAGCCGGGATAAAGTTAAATTTGTCCAATGTTGAAAGGCATAATGAAGTGACGTCGCCGTCCAGATTTTAACTCGCAAATATCAAACAGGTTAGAAATTATCGGGGCGGCTCCGCTGCGTTTTCGAACAGTTCGGGAGGGTTACGATTTTATCTGTAAACAGCTCACATTACCAGATATTCTGTGCCGAACTTCGGTTCTGACTAAGACTCAGATCCAGATTTCTCCTCCGATTGTCGGGAGGGGCGAATCGAGGATAAATCGGCAAAAAACTTGTATAATCTGTGCCCGGCATTAATAAACGAACTGTGTGTGAATTTAACAGGATTAAGCTCCAATGAGGAGTGACAACCGTATTTAGCTGCAGTGTAGTGGCATTTAGCCCATAGGCGAGCGGCCATCTCTTAGTCAAAGACGCCCTCTAGAGGCCATCTCACAAAGCGACATCTCACTAAGCGTTATCTGAATGACTGACTGGCTGAATTTGGCTCGTGATGCCCTCAGCTGTGCCGTGGGGAAAAAATCATTTCGCTCACAGGACGTGATGCATTTTACGTTTCCGTTTTGTTTGCAATAAACAGAAGAAGAACTGTGTAGTTATCATGAGCAGCGATAGCTACCATGACTGAACAGACAAAGAAAAGAAACTCAAGCTTCATCAACAGAAAATTAAAGGAAAAATAAGTCACAGTACTGGACACACTGTTTGATTGACAGGTGAATTTTGGTGAAAGCTCTAAAACCAAATCAGCGTCACATCAGTCAAAATAAGGCCAAAACATTCCCTGGAGCTTGTTGTCTTGCAGTAATGCCTCTGTCAAGCTTCCTATAAACTGTGAGATGTTTCACTGTTGTCATCTCTTGCGTCACCATCTGACCCCAGACCAGCCTGGGTCCCACAGAGCAGCACCCGCTCCGGGCCAGCAGAGGCTTCCCAGAGGGACGACGCCCACCCGCCTAAACATCTCTGACAGGCCTGGAGAGGCTTGTGGTAGGTCCAGCCATGCACCGTGGACCAGGGAGGAGTGCTCTCTCTCTCTCTCTCTCTCTCTCTCTCTGAATTGAATCGAATTGAATTGAACTGAGACAGACTGGGAGACAGATCCAGAGATAAAGTTGTCTGCAAGTAAGAGCTGAAACTGGTTGAACTTTGGCAGCTTTAACTAAGATCTAACCTGTATCTTGCCTGTCAGTAAGACAGGTGTTACTGTTTCAGATTGGTCTATTCCTGCTTTCATCATCATCATCATCATCATCATCCTCAGAATCAGGGGGCGAGGTTACCATGGGGATATTTATCAGTCGCCATTCACCAGCAAAGATAAATGTTCACTCTCTCTCTCCCTCTCTCCCTCAACAACAGTCCAAAAGTTCGGTTCAGAGCTCTGAACTGAACTTTTGGACTGTTTGCCTTTTTTTTCCTCTGCTCCAGACTTCCCAGAACCGCTAGTCAGCATCTTTTTGAGTTTTACACCAGAACCCTGCATTTGGTGTCAGAAGTGGGATCGAAGCTGCCATTCTGGAAGAGTGTGACAGCAGCAGGATAGTAGAAGGACATTACATTATACTTTGCTTCAGCCACTTTAGTTTTAACAGACTATCCATAGTCAGTCATATTCAAAAACACACACACACAGACACGCATGTACACACACAGTCATGTACATACATGGACACACACACACAGGGATACCTGCACACACACACGGATACACACATACAGACACACACACATACGCACAGACATATGCAGACACAGGCACACACAAAAACTGACATACACAAACAAGCACACAAAGACACACACACAGACCCGCACAGACACATGCACACGTGCATACACACACACACGGACACACAAACACACGCCCAGTCTCGCAAATGCGGATATGCAAACACACACACGGATACATGCACACTCACACAGACACAGGCACACACACAGAAACAGACACATGCACACACAAACATAAGGACGCATGCACACATATACGCAAACGCACACACACACACACACAAAGGACAAAAAGGAGAGTAAAAATCCTGATAATGATGTTAACACAAATTACATTACACAGTATCAGTATTCAACGTATTCCCATGATGTCACATAGCCTATTCCTATGGTGCTTTACCATCTACACAGCTCATTGGCTGTCGTTGGCATTTGATTATAATCACCTGTTAATTTATTACAATCACCTGTTATTTTCCTACCAAGATGGCCATGTGGTGATGTAACACAATACTATGAATACCCCCTAAATAAAAAACACTATAAAATTCCTATAGGCTAGATTCCTATAGGGGCTTGAAGTGTGTCTGTGGTACCCAATCATGAGTATCTATTGAAATTATTGTACTTGCTATTTTTGTTATTGCCTACTATGGTATCACCATAATATCCCTTTGATATTAGTGTAAAATTCCTGTAGGGACTATGATATTTATATGATGATATTTTATGACACATTGCCAATTTATCATTCCTCTCTCTCTCTCTCTCTCTCTCTCTCTCTCTCTCTCTCTCTCTCTCTCTCTCTCTCTCTCTCTCTCTCTCTCTCTCACTCACACACACACACACACCTGTAGGCCTGTAGATCCACTCATGGGGCAGGACAATGGAGCGCTGACATGGAAACTTCCAAAGCACTCCATATATTTATAGAGCTGACATTATCTGAGTAACTGCTGGCAGTGCTTGATGGCCTTACTCTACACAGGTCT
Source organism: Centroberyx gerrardi (assembly GCF_048128805.1). Lineage (NCBI taxonomy): Eukaryota > Metazoa > Chordata > Actinopteri > Beryciformes > Berycidae > Centroberyx > Centroberyx gerrardi. Next base: position 6,331,345 of record NC_136014.1, read on the forward strand.
CTTAGCACTCAGTAAAACACACCCATTGACCCTGTGGTGTATTCACAGCACAGTGACACTAGGCCTGCTCATGAATTGTTTGGTTTTTTCCTCATTTATAGCATTGATCATGTGTGCTGAACCTCTACATTTAAACTGCATAATCAAACTAGTCATTTTTATTCACTGCTCAACATATAGCCAACTGATGGAGAATATGTTTATCAGGGTTCACACTGATCCTGAAATTCCTGGAATATCGTGGAATTTTGAGAGGTGTATTCCAGGAAAATACAGGGAATTTCAGGGAATATCAAGGGATTTTGCAAATGTGTCATTGTACAGGAATATACTAGAATGTATTTTACCACTTGGATCACACATTCATTGCATTAAATGGTTGTTTTCAGCCCAACTGTAGTACATAGCAGACTATTTACCCCAATCAAACCATGAAGGAATATTATTTTCAGATCCTGGAAGCACTGACTTAGTTATGGAAAGTCATGGAAATGCCATGGAAGTTTATATCAGGACCACAGTGGGAACCCTGGTTTACTATAACACATTAAATCTCTATCAGTGCATCTCTCATCTCTCCACTCTCCTCTCGTAATGATTTACAGTAACGAAATGGCTACCGATGTGAAAAATATGTAAATTGTTCTTTCTGATTAACATGTCAACCAGCATGCTGTCTCTCCAGCACCGCCGAGCCAGCAGCTGTTTACGGCAGGCATGTGGCACGTTACAATAACAGGCCTCGGTGCCAAGGACAGTGTACAACAATAGGACTTTTCACTGTCAAAGGCCGTTTTCAAATTTACTGCAACAGCCAACTGCAGAGGATGACACATTGGATTGCACAATGACAAAGTATCGGTACTTGTAATACTGTAATACTTATTATTATCTTCTGTTTGGAGGTATAGTAATCCAATAGTAATCAGATTAATTTTAGCAGGTAATCAGAAATATGTATAGGATTAACCCTCCTGACCTTACAATGGTCAAATGTGGCAGAAGTGCATAGTTTTATTTTATTTTTTATTTAAATAGCCTACAGAGGACACCTAGATATGTAATCAATATGAAAAACATTCAAATATATCTACATATTCTTAGGCTTTGTGCTCAAAGTTGGAATCAAGTGTCTTTCAGCAGCAGATGTGAAGTGACAACTTGGCAGGGAGCATGTGTTCGTTGGCATAAAACGCAGCAGCTTGATTTTCTTACACACTTCATAAACGCATTCCTCCCTGTCTTCAAATACATATATCTTGAACGGTAAGCAAACCATTGTCCAAGTAGCACTGGCTGTTAAAAAGCAATTGTTGCCAACAGCTGCAGTGTGTGTGTAATGGGGGGGGGGGGGGCAGAGGGGGCAGCTGTCGGGGAAAGACAGACAAACCCTGTGCTTCCTACATGCCCTTATAAGGACGAATGTCCCCCAAAACCATGACCCATTTAAGACCGACCTGCTTATCCTGATAAAGCCTTGGCGATAAAGATAGGGCACTGCCAAAAAGTGCTTCATTGACTTGAATGGAACTGTTGACAAAACACAGGACACCATTTTCATCCAGAAACTAACTTTTGATGTTTCTACTTGTTACCTTTCTCTCAACAACGTGCCGTACTTGCTCCTTCACAATACCTGCTTATTGAATGTGAGAGGCTCAATTGCAACTTATTAATATGAGTTAATGCTAACAAACTTGGAATGTACGTAATGTGAAAATCTAATGTGAAGCTTAGAATTGAAATGGCAGTCAAAGCATTACCAATCTATTAATGTGACAAACCACAAAGCGGTCCTATTTACTGTGTGTGTGTAGTTCTGTTTCATTTATTTGTTTTGTTGTCATTTTCTCAAAGTGTTGTTTTTAGTCTCCAGGGCCTAAAGTTTCATCTTGAAAACATAATCGATATTATGCTCTTGGGTCATTTGCAATTGATTTGTAATTTGTGACCCATGCAGACAGCAAGCAATTATTTAAACCTTCCTGTCCCGGTATTGTAGCCTTCATTGACTGTTGTTGGAGACCAGCACAAGGTGAGGGAATCCTGAAGGATTGTGTCTACTGGCTATCTCTGCTGCTGCTGTGAAAAATGTCTATATATAGAAGCCTCACAGCAGCCAGTAGGACAACACTGAGTTCAAATATGCCCACACATAATCCACAAGTGTGGCACATCCAACTGCAACACAGGTTTGTCGCATGCCTTCAATGTCTTTTGCCTAGAGTCACCATCCTAAAGGGTCTTGAAGTAATCATACAGGTTTGTGGTGGATTGAGATCATTGGGTCAAATGTTTTACACACCCAACACCCAAAACCCATTGCAGACTGCAGGGAGAACAGTATATATCAATGGTGATTCATGAGGAAATTCACTCAAATTTATATTGCAGTTATCACATTGCCAAGATACAAGATGTCAAGGAAGCCCAGGTCTATCAGTCCCCCTCTTATGTAAACGCTGGGAATAGAAATAGACAAGTAGGTTAGTAGCATCTCCCTCTGAGGTAGATTACGGCACACGGCTACAAATGGAATATTTCAAAGTGTTGCGGGTGGGGGGTCTTTACATTCTTATTGGGCCCGCAGGCTTCGGCTCCATTTAGAAAAAAGAGATTCCTGTGGCCTGATAGGGCCCCAGCAGAGGAGCGTAGGCACAGGGGGTGACGAATAAGGAGCCCGGGCTGCAGAGCGTCCACCCGCGGTCCGCAGCGACGTGTAGCCACTGGCACCTGTCACACTCCATTCCCCTAAAAGGAGAGAGCGGAGCCAATCAGAGCGCAGGGCTGCCCACGTCGCTGCCAGCACAGGCCGTCCTGGGGATCTGTCGTCTGGCGGAGGGTCTGGACCTTAACTTCTGGCCCCAGCTCCCTCCCAACCCCCCCTCCCTTTACAATCTTGCCTCTTCCAACCTCTCAGCTGTCTGGCATGTTTTTGCTCCCCACACCCCCTCTCTCTGTCACACATGCCATGCCGCTGGCAAACGGACACAGGCATTATACTCCCCGGACTGCAGCGAGAGCCCCTTAGACGGCTCCTTAACCAGATCGCTCAGACGGGCTCTAGGATTACCAACACACCCCCCTCCCTCCCCACATCCCCAGTGCCCCGTTTGAGCTTAGTCATATTAGCACGTCTTTCAGGGACATGGAGGGCAGTATGAATGGAGGAGAGATGCTGCTAAGTATGAGGCAGGATTTTGAATTTATTTAGCCAATTTCTTGATGAGGTTTGCAGGTGAAGGGCTTTCTAAGTGTCCCAAAGTGTCTGTGGCTATGAATTGCAAGGGCAACAGTTCATTCTGAAAGACCTGATTGATAACACTCCAACCAGACATGTCAACAATCCAAAAAAAAAAACACTCGGCACCCAAAAGGTCATGCACACAATATAGCATTTTAATGTCCGAACCACTACTTTATATTTGTCTTAAAAATTAATGTTATGTGTCGAGGAGATCTTGGCCCTCCTCAATGAATGTCAATAGAAGAACCATTCTAACTTTTCACCCCCCCCCCCCCCCCGTATCATAAACAATTATCATATGACCATCCGTCATAGCAATAATTTTCAGAACACTCCCCAATCTCCATTCCTTATTCCTGCCCCGGGCCATCCGTCTCCAAGGCGACATCAGTCCACTTTGGTGGCGTCCCTTGCCACCCTGACACAGGATCCACTTTACTGAACCATTTTACTAAGCAGCTCTTATTTGGGCTTGTGTGAACTCCTGAGCCCGCCCACCGGCCCCCAGCCTCAGGACGCTGGGGCATATTTAAGGACCCCCTCTCACCCTCGCCCTTTGTCCCAGTGGAAACTCCAGTCTTGCGGTACAACTTGGTGAGTCCCTTTGCTTGCAACCTCCTTGCGTTTCAACTGTTGCTTTTTGGACAGTACATGAGAGAGGGAACAGGGAGGATGACTAGACACTCCTGCTATAGGATCTGTTACTGCTTCACCATGGATACATGTGTTATAGTTTGACCACTGGGTTGTCACTAGACAAGCACAGCCAGAAGGCCAGGCTGTAGTTGCTTCTTTGATCAGAGTAGATGAGTTGTGGTGTAAACATATCACTGATGCTGCAATGGATGCTTGAATTCCAGTTTACTCTTCCAGAAAACTGGCAATGGCAGAGGAGGAGTTGAGAAAAGGATGAGAGCTAAGAGAGGGGAGAGAAAGGAGGGAAGAAAGACAGAGAAAGGGAAGGATTGGTGGTGCAGTGTGGGACAGTGCAGAGGCTGTTCCGATTGACTGACGGCTCATCCTGATACGTGAACAGTGACCTGTACTCTCTAGATTAGGAAGGGCTCTGAGGATTAGGATGGAGGAATGGGATGCCCGCTGTGGAGCGCCAGGCTTGCAGCTCTAACTCTGGTCAGACAGCGCCTAGGGAAGGAAGCTGTCAGGAGGAGAGTTTGACCGATGTGGGTTTTTAAAGGCCGATAATGATGCCAATATTTTTAAAATGAAGTCACCGATATTGTCAGGGTGGAAAAGCCTCTAAAACAGCATTTAGACCATCAGGAGATTCTAAAACTCTCCATCAATATCCAGACTTTTTTTTCTTCTTTTAGGGTTAGCAGCTCTTTACAGTAGGGTGACCCACATCACTTATTCAATGGTAGGGCAACTCTGGGATGTATTAGGCCTTGATATGAAAAATTAACTTACAAGGAGGCCACTTACAGTATAGGGTAGGATGGGTACATTCTGTTTTTTTCAGGGTATTCTCCTTTGTAACACCTAAGATGGCTCTTTCAGCATTTTGATAAAGCCGTCAGGGAAATCCTCAATGCAATGATGCCTTTGTCACGGTACCATATTGCCTTTTTAAGTCTCATGCACAGCTCCGAGGCTGATCTAGATGAAAACATTATGAGAAGTGCTAGAGCAGAGAAGTGTACTGAAAGACCGCTGAAGAATGCTGAATTTGAATGGGAAAGCTTCTATGAGGGGGGGATGGATGCAGTTGGGATGCAGGCTGGGGCCAGAGAGGCTGGAGGGATAGCAGCACATGGTGGGGCTCCAAACAGAGGAGGCTACTATGCGGCGACAGCTGAGGAGAGACCCCAGGCCTTCGCTGCCACTTGTCAACAGACACACCACCTCAGCTGTTAACTAGCTCTGGCTTACTGAGGAGATAGGGTGGGGGTGGGGGTGTGAGCTGAGGGGCAGGAGGGGAGTTCGTCAGGACTGACAAGGGTCCAAGGCTTAAAATAGAACTGCGAGTGTGTGTGGAGGGGGCTCTGCTATGTCCCTTTTTGGCTTTGCAGGCAGCTGTGAGACTCGGAGAGGAGATTAGAGCTCTCAGAGGTGTCTTCATAGTGAACATAGTGCTACATTGTTTCACAGTATCACATTGTTTTGTTTTTTCAAGAGAAATGACACTGTGGAGACTTAAAAAGGAAATATTACACATTTAAACATGATCAGGGGGTATCGTTGCTTGATGATAACCAGCAGATAGGGTTATTTTTGTGCATATAGTCACCAAAGCATGAGCGAAACAGTGGGGGAACAACCTTGAAGGTAGCCTACAGTGCTCAGTATATTGATGTAAACACTGTCAAATGGGACCTACAAAGGCAGATAGAATAAATTCCCATTCCGATGAATATCTTACAACAGCGCTGAAGCACACAAACTAAGATTTTTCCTGTGTTCCTGTGTTCCTACAGAAGGCCAGCCAAGTAAAGACCAAACATGTGTGACGACGACGAGACCACCGCCCTGGTGTGCGACAACGGCTCTGGCCTGGTCAAGGCTGGGTTCGCCGGTGATGACGCTCCCCGCGCTGTCTTCCCCTCCATTGTTGGACGCCCCCGTCACCAGGTCAGCCGCTCGAATGGGCACTTTGAACATAGAGCTAGATCACAGTGTGACAGGCTGTGAGTTCGTGAGAGATTCGGACGATGAGTGAAATCAGGCCTGTCCTTACTTGTTCCTGAGATTCTGACCTGCGTTTGCTTTGTTCGCAGGGTGTGATGGTGGGTATGGGTCAGAAGGACAGCTACGTGGGAGATGAGGCCCAGAGCAAGAGGGGTATCCTGACTCTGAAGTACCCCATCGAGCACGGCATCATCACCAACTGGGACGACATGGAGAAGGTGAGAATCAGGGATACAAGAACCCGTAGTAACATCTCAATGCACGTTTTCCTTTTATGCCTTTATCACACTCAGTCCCTTGACAGCTTTCTCCCCCTTGCCTCCGTCTCACAGATCTGGCACCACACTTTCTACAATGAGCTGCGTGTGGCCCCAGAGGAGCACCCCACTCTGCTGACTGAGGCCCCCCTCAACCCCAAGGCCAACAGGGAGAAGATGACCCAGATCATGTTTGAGACCTTCAACGTCCCCGCCATGTACGTGGCCATCCAGGCTGTGCTGTCCCTGTACGCCTCCGGTCGTACCACCGGTGAGTCTCCACTAAGAATTGAAACTCCTTGACCATAACACAGTACAACAAGGTACTGAACCTAGTCAGGGCTACAAAAGGATGAGATTGGACTGATAATACGTTGCTGTGAAGTTCTGGTTCTATGTTGTCGTCTATCACCCTGACAAATTGCTGTTTTTTGTCCTGCCAGGTATTGTGCTGGACTCTGGTGATGGTGTGACCCACAACGTACCCATCTATGAGGGTTATGCTCTGCCCCACGCCATCATGCGTCTGGATCTGGCCGGTCGCGACCTGACTGACTACCTGATGAAGATCCTGACTGAGCGTGGCTACTCCTTCGTCACCACCGGTAAGTAGGCCTTGCCAGGAGGAGAACCCCATTTATATTCAAGTCATTTAATTTATGGTTCAGCAAATGAATACAGGGAGGCTGTTCACGTATTGTTTGTATATCAGAGACTCAGTCGACTCACTCTGTGAACCTGCCTCCCCTCAGCTGAGCGTGAGATCGTGCGCGACATCAAGGAGAAGCTGTGCTACGTGGCTCTGGACTTCGAGAATGAGATGGCCACCGCCGCCTCCTCCTCCTCCCTGGAGAAGAGCTACGAGCTGCCCGACGGCCAGGTCATCACCATCGGCAACGAGCGTTTCCGCTGCCCCGAGACCCTGTTCCAGCCTTCCTTCATTGGTGGGTGTCCTGTCAGCGTCACTCTCTCCCACACTCCCCTCTGTCACCCCGTCATGACTCTTCACCCAACACTCAGCAGCTAGGGTTACTCCCTCTCACGCCAAGTCATTCTGCAAGTCATAATTATAAGTGATTATGTTTCATGTGTACAGTGAGTGGCTCTGTTGTGAGCTTACTCCACCTAGTGGTCAGTTGGAGACTTGGAGACTTTTTTCTTTCTTTTTTTTTACATCAAGATTCAGGAAGGCAGAACAATTAATATTGACATTGAAGTATACAATAATAACAATAATAATAATAATATTTATAATTTATTAATACCAAATATTCACAATAAAGTATCTTTGTGGACTGGCAGAGAACATCAATTAGATTGAAAATGTAGATCAAAATAAAGTTTAAAAGTAATCAAGAGGATAAGAAAATAAAACAACCTTATATCATAATAACACAGCACATCGCTCCAAGTCTTATCTGCTCTTTTTTCTAGCTTTGCAGGGAATCAAAAAATTCATGTAGAAATCACCCAAAAAAATAAGTTTAAGTATAAGTAACCTAATTACAGACAATAGAAGGATCATTTTTGCAGTTGAAATAATTATTTACATCTTTTCTTGTAGTAAATATATTTCCAATTGTTTTGTGTTGAGAAAACTCACCCCAAAATTAATGAACAATGTTACAATCATAAAGAGATAGATTCAGGTTCTAATTCACAGAGAGAACATTTGATACCAATATCTGCAATATTAGTGACACAACTTTTAGTGGGATATACTGTATCTCAGAGCCACACACTAACATGTTAATGCATCCATACTGTATTTTTGTACATTCAGAAATATACTTAATACCCAAAGCATTCCATATCTTTCCATTCCTGTAATCGCACATACGCTGCTGGCCTACAGTCTGAGCACTTGACTGACTCTTCTCATCTCATCTCACCTGCACAGGTATGGAGTCTGCCGGTATCCATGAGACCGCATACAACAGCATCATGAAGTGCGACATTGACATCCGCAAGGACCTGTACGCCAACAACGTGCTGTCCGGCGGTACCACCATGTACCCTGGTATTGCTGACCGTATGCAGAAGGAGATCACCGCTCTGGCCCCCAGCACCATGAAGATCAAGGTGAGCTTCTGCAGCAGCACTGAATTTTTCTACCCATTTGAATTGCTTTTGCTTGAATTCTTCTGCAACAAAAGAATGCACTTGGTTCTCCCACTAACCCCCACTTCTGCTTCTCCTCCCCCCCCCCTCCAGATCATCGCTCCCCCCGAGAGGAAATACTCCGTCTGGATCGGCGGCTCCATCCTGGCCTCTCTGTCCACCTTCCAGCAGATGTGGATCAGCAAGCAGGAGTACGACGAGGCTGGCCCCTCCATCGTCCACAGAAAGTGCTTCTAAATCTCCAACCAGCACCGAAACCCCACTCCGACCGCACCGACTTTCCTCCTGCCTGCATTTGTACTGTGCCCTTTGCTGTATATACATGTACTGTTGTAATAAAAATAGTTGCCTGTAACAGTAATTGGGTAGTTTTGTTGCTGTTAGTGAAGAGTCTGTCTCCGTGTACAGAAGGTACATTTTGCACACATGACACTGAACACACCACAAGATGCCCATAGGCCTGTTAACTCATATATTATTTGACTATGGTTGTGTGGTTTATAATGATGGTCATGCTCAACACCAACAAACATTCTTTCACAAGGGATGAAATATGAGAGCCATGATAAACAACTGTAAAATTACACTTTCAACATAAGAATGATAGTCTGTCCCAGAGCACAAAACAATAAAAAAAAAAAATACCTTGGACAAGGTCTGATTTCCAATACCATGTGAGATCATCATCAAAAATAGTAAGCCACCTTTTGATTTGCATATGAAAAAAAACTTGATTTCCTCCTGCCAAAAAAATTAAGATAAACATAAAGATTTAGTTCCCCTTTCTTCATAGGCTGCCTTAATAATATCATGAGGTCAGATGGATGTTTTGCTGCATTTACATCATATGGGAATAACAGTCACTATGGCTTGATAGTTAAAAGCAACAACTTAAACGTGTTCATGCGTTCAAGCTAATTTGAAGCAGAACACTATGACTATCAAAACACTATGATTGTAGTTTTCTGTAGACTTTGGTTGCTCCTGATCAGCTTTATCACACTTAACACACATGCACTTAGTGATGATACATACAAGTTCATGTTTTACCAAACATATGCAATATCATTGTAAACCAAACATCAGACATCAAATTCATCAAGTACCTGTGTCCTGCCATGGCATTTTAAGGATAACTTAATGATCACAAAAAGACTTCTTTAATAAAAAAGAATTTATTTAGACTTATTTGAAATTGTTATATCATTTCCAACATTTGACTGCAGGGATTTCTTTGGTAGTGACGTCAGAATTCAAGACGTCAGAGAAATTAGGGTCCATCACAAAATTCAGAGCTTCCAAATAGTATTTACCACCTGAAAGCTGATGTGAAAGATATTTTCAAGTAGAAAACTCATATTTACCATCTTTCCCATGGGACTTGAATGCAGCATTTTTTACCTCTCCTCTCCCAACCCCTTCAATGCTCACTTCCTGGTTACCTTTGCCACAGGTGATATGGATGAGCATAATAAAGCCAGCCTCCATTCATCAGTAACTCTGACAAACACACACAATCACATTTTTGTGTAGCCTCAGCAACATTTACAGCATCATGAAGATTACAGACAGCAACGTGATCCGCTTTCACCTTCGAGTCATCCATGGGATAACTATAAAGAGCTGTGAGAGGAAAAAGGAGAGACTGTTCATGGGTGGCACAAAGATCTTTGGTGTTCCTCTGGAAAATTTACAGAGGCGCTACATTCCTGAGTTTGGTCTGGTGCCCTGGTGAGTGTAAACAGCGGGGTTGGGAAGTTTATGGCATCAAATTGTTGTTTTGAAAAAATTTTGTGTGTCTCAGCTTTTTGGTGGATGCCTGCTCATTCCTTCTGGAGCGAGCCGGGACCGTGGGCCTGTTCAGAAAACCAGGCTCTCTTCCTCGCATTAAGACCCTCAGGGTAAGAGTCTGATCTGTGGCTCAAGTTAGTACTGATATAATCTCTATTGGAGCCATAGCATGGTCTGGTGGCTGGGGCAAGATGCTAAACCTCTATCTGTCACTGTACTCCGACAACTGGTGATATGCATGCCTGTAAATGAGTCACAGTGGGATACGCAAAGAAACCAATTCTGTGATGCTATATGCATTATGGCAAATTTGGTGCTCTAAATTCCTCAGTTTTGCTGTGAAAGAACTGCTTATTTTGGGGTAGATGGAATTCTTCATGCAGTGTTTCTCCTGGTTTCAGGCCAAGCTGAATCGTGGAGAGGGGTGTCTGTCCACAGCCCTCCCCTACGATGTGGCCAGTCTCATCAAACAGTTCTGCAGGGAGCTTCCAGAGCCCCTGTTTCCCTCCGAGCTCCATGCGGCGCTGCTCAAGGCCCAGGCGCTGCCCGCCCCGCAGGACAGGACCTCAGCCATCCAGCTGCTGTCCTGTCTGCTTCCCGCCAGAAACTCCTCCTGCCTGCATTACCTCTTTAACTTCCTCTCCCAAGTTTCCCAAAGGTCTGACACGATGCTAAGAACCTGGGGAACTGGGACTTCTGTACTCTTTTGCGGATTGGAGTTTTAGTCATGCAAACATTTCTCAGAGGCAAAAAACATCTTACTGGTTGAGTCCTCCACCCCAAAGAACCAGAGGTCAAGTTGGCTAACTGGCACTTGAATGGCAACGAAGGAATTCTGTTCAAAATACTAAATGGCAGTGACTTCTTTTTTGATTCATAACCATGACATTCCTAATCTTGGAAGCTCAGCAGCTAGCTAACTAGCTTACCTAGATAGCTAAAGGCTAGTATGGCTAGTTTGAACTTGAAAGGTCAGCTAGGCTAACCAGCTAATCTAGATAACTTTTTTCAGTTAGTAGCAAAAGCGCTAGGCTTCATGATATTGTCCACCTCCTCTCTTACACTTTTTTTTTTCACTCTGCAAGCTAACTTTTTATTTTATTTTACAAATTTCAATTTCTTTGCATTAATGAATACATTTGATTTGTTGAACTGTAGGCTCATTTCCACAAATGTCATGAATGTTAACGCCTCCCTCTTCATTCCATGTGCTCCTGTCAGATGCGCTGAAAACTTGATGACCAGCTCTAACCTTGCTGTAGTCTTCGCTCCATGCCTCTTGCCGCCTCCCAACAAGGCAGAGATGTCTGAAGCTCGCCTTGAACTTAGAGTCCTTGCGCTATGCACCTTCATCGAGAATCCCCAGTCATTTGGTATTTACCCCGTTAAACCAGTTAGTCATCCAGTATTGACATTGGGATTTGCATAAGGGTATTTGTATCATAGACTGGACATCGACAATGATGATATTGGTCTTCACTATATTTCCCAGGTGTGATTCCTAAGGCCGTAATGGATAGTATGGAATTTCTGATGGATTTCCATCATGTACAAGACACACGCTCAAAGAGAAGGAATAGAAAAAGAAACAGTCTACGAGGTAAAAGAAAACAACAACCTTCACAGCCAAATTATTTTTAGTCTGTCTTCATCACAACCAGTCAATGAGAATGCAATTTGCCTTTAAACAAGAACAAAGGAATCCATTACTGAGGGATGGTGTTACTACTACTACAAAATGGAGCGGTAGGCTATTTGCTCAGTTTCTCAATTCTAAACCTTCCATTTGCTCTTCCATTTCATTTTCTCAAATCCATGTAGTGATGCCATCCGTCAAGACAGTGCCCTGGACTCCTGTGAGGTCAAAGGTCAGGCCTCCATCAGACTCGGAGCAGAGCCAGGGATCCACCTCTGTAGGCACACGGTCCCTAAAGAGGAGCCTCGGCCTGGACACCTTCCCCAGCGTCCTGCTGTTTAGGACTTGCACGCCTTGCACAGGTAAAGAAAATGCTAAGTGAGAAGCAAACAGTGTGGGATGGGGAATTTTTACACCAAACTTTCACAGAATACCATGTTGCTACTACAGTACATTAATGGAATCCTTTATAGATCAAGGTTCAAGCCCCACAACAGCTTTGTTGGACAGTTCCAGCCCTGTTGGCAAAGAGACAGGCAGGACTCCATGCGAGAGATTAAAGAGGTAAATGATTTTCAGATCAGTTTAAAGGATAGCGATACATTTTCTGGTTCAGAAGTGGTAATATTATAATGAAGCTCATTTGTGAATAGAAACCCAGTCTTCCATTCCTGTTCTATGAGGCAGCTTCAGATTTTTCATCTTGCACCACATGTTTGAGTCTTTGATTTCTGGCTTTGGGAGAGACCCGATCAAGTTAACAAATAGACTGTGGGAATAACTTGTACAACGTCTTAAACTGAGTGGTATTCTTTAATGGAGTGACATTGACGGTGTGGCTTCATGTTTAACTGCAACATCCCAAGACTAATGCATACTGTATGATGTTTCAGTGGTCTCTGTTCCTTCTTGTTAGCAGAGAACTGCGTGGCATCGGCCGTTTCTCCAAGTTCACCAGAGGACAAGATGCAGGCAGCTCTCCTGTGCTCACTAGTGTGGGGAAACTGCATCTAACGCCTTGGAGAAGACGCTCTACGCTCTAGTGTCTGAAGGATTGGCCCATATTCAACATGTGAATGCTGATAGAAGACCAGTTTCTGTCATAGACTACTTTATATTCTCATGTGAGATCATCCAAGATCACTAGTCCTATGGTAGGACATTTTATGACTGGAGACATTAAAAAGTCACATTTTAACATTCTACATTTTAATAAATTTTATGTATTTATGACTGCAACAGTATGCATTTATTTTACAGTAGATTATTCTTTGTGCAACATAACTTTTCTGTATATTTTTCCATTAACTGAATAAATTTTTAAATTACTAATTTATTTATTTATTTAAAATTTCTTGAGTGAATCTCATAATGGTTTTTACCACTACATGTTGTACACATGGGTGTTAATTGGTTATGGCAAGGAGTGCTATTTATAGCTTGGACTTGAATGAATTGAAGCCCCTGTTTTTTCTCGACGCCTTCCTACCTGCTGCAGTAGGCTTATCCTGGGCTAATTATTGGCACTACCCAACAGCCAATGAGAGGAGAGGATTTTTGGTTTCTAAGCAACTGCATCTGAACCGTGAAGCGAGGCGGATCGGCATCCTCGCGCAAATGCATCAAGGTAGCAAGAGTTAGGCAGAATAGTACCGGTCAAGCGAATTTCCCTTCAAAGTAAAAGCTGAAATTTGTCAGGAGAATGGATGATAATTCACTTTTGGGGTGTGAAGAACAACAGAAATTAGTATTACAAATTATTGGACGATTAAATCAATGGAATTAAACTATAGCTCTAAAATAGATACTAAAACACATGTTAAAGACCATGTTCGTTAATAGCCTAACTGTTTTATTTTGAAAATGTTGACCGGAAATTACAATTTGTTATTCTGGCTGGCTTCACGCTGGTCTCGCGCAATAGGCAGGTCCCTCCATCCGCGCGGACAAGGTAAGGGAAAATGCAAAAAAAAATCTTACTTTGATCATTTATTATATTATTTTTTAGCGAATAAAGTGTTATTTATTTACATGTAATGCTATATAATCATTTGTGTGCAGTCTTTGAGACGTATGTTTATATTCACATCGGCCTCAGTGGCTCTATTTACCTCTGACGTAGTGTGAATGGCGCACCGAGGCTTTATTCCATTTTCAGACATTTGATATGCTACTACGCTTCTCTTTAGCCTGCAACCTACTATTAATCTTCATAACAAAAACTTCTCGACAACATATAGCGTTATCCTTGCTATGCCACCACTCTTTCTACATTACGGGCCCCGTATTAGTAATTGAGCATATCTTCTGGCAGGAAAATGCAGCCGTTTTTTAGCCTGTATCAGTTGCATGTTACATAAATAAACATCTACAGTCTAAACGAGACTTTACTCATCTCCACTGACTGCCGTTTGCTAAATTAGGCTATCCTTTTGTGTTTTTGTATTGTACTCCATTGTTTTGTTTCTGTAGACGACAGAAATGGGCTCGGCGGTCAGGTTATCGCTGCTCGGCGTCCTGCTGTGTGTGCAGGTCGGCAGGGCTTCAGCTCGCAGCCCCCGCACGGCGGACCAGGTGTCCGAGGCCGACATCCAGCGCCTGCTGCACGGCGTCATGGAGCAGCTGGGCATCGCTCGGCCCAGGGTGGAGTATCCCGCACACCAAGCCACCAACATTGTCGGGCCTCAGAGTATACAGGGTGAGTTTTGTGCATTTATAAAGGAAGCATATAGGTAATAGAAACCGAGTGTACTAAATATTACGAATAGACCCACCTGCTCTTTCCATGAAGCAGACAAACCAGGTGAATCCAGGTGAATCCAGGTGAAAGCTGTGATGTATTACTGACTTCACATTTCAGTCATCAAAAGTAATCATTTCAGTCAGTTGCAGTCATTTTTGGGCAGTGCTCCTAATATTGTGTATGCTAAGAGCAGATTAGTTGTGCTCATTTATTCAGACCTATTCACATTAAGAAAATGCCGTAAAAAAAAAAATGCTGTACATTTCCTTTAGTGTAAGGTTTTCATTTCATTGAGTCAGCAAATTTAGGAAATATTGCCTTCATTATAGCCAATTGACAAGTTGGTTAAAATGGACTTTAAGGAAGTAAGTCATGGAAAATACTCCACACTCCACACGTTTTTCCACATTATGCTTTGTGTAGCAGGCAATCCTGGCTCTTGGGGTCATTGAAGTCCTTGAAACTGCTTTGTTTTTCTCCACAAGGTGGTGCTCATGAGGGGCTGCAGCACCTGGGCCCCTATGGGAACATCCCTAACATTGTGGCTGAGCTGACGGGCGACAACGTGCCCAAAGACTTCAGTGAGGACCACGGCTACCCGGACCCTCCGAACCCATGTCCCCTGGGCAAGACAGGTACAACCCAGCACCATAAAAGACCTCCACCTCTAAACATATTAAACCAATCACCATTGAACTGGTAGGGGGTTATGGTATCTCCTCCTCAATTACTTCCACACACTTTGACACACATCCAGTGATATGGCAAATGCTGATGCTGCCACAGTGCCAAATCTTTAGTTTTCCTTGTATTTACTTTTCCTGTTGCTGTTTTGAGTGACAGCTAACCAGTTTTTAATCAACTGCTTAAAAGCTGGCCTTTCCAGGACACAGACAGGACTTGAACAGAACAGTTAAACTAATGCATTCTCCATTTTCTCACATGGCTGCCTGTGTCTCATCACATTTACAGCAGCAGACGGGTGTTTGGAAAACGCCCCGGACACAGCGGAGTTCAGCAGAGAGTTCCAGAAACACCAGCATCTGTTTGACCCGGAGCACGACTACCCGGCTCTGGCAAAGTGGGTGAGTATAGAGACAAAACACACACTCTGTGTCGTATTTACTAAGAGGCGACCTAATTACTACTGTGCACAAAAATGTAACAGCCGCAGCGCCAGTTTAGTGTCTGATTTATTAAGACCACTTCTCATCCTTTGACATATGAAAGAGAGTAATTCTCTCTCTTATTTGTCATCCTCTGTGCCTGTTGTGCCTGTGAACAAATAACACAACGATACCAGTTAAGTAGAGTTAAATGAGGACAGGGTTTTTGTAGTTTGAATGATCAAACAAAACTTGTTTGTAATTTGCATGGGTGCATCCTCCACCTCGAGGCGTATTGTATCTTGGTGGGTCTGGCCCAAAGAAGTCACCCTTTAAGAATGACTGTTTTTATTCCCTGGAAAGGCATCCAGGCAATTTGTTGACTGTAATCTAAGAACAAAGGGCCCGGCTGTAAAACAATGGAAACATGATTTTATGTCTCAACTGTTTTTTTTTTTCTTTTCTTTTCTTTTTCACATTTCCTTTTCAGAACAAGGAGCTTTTGTACCAAAAACTGAAGGGAGGACCGAAGAGAAGAAAAAGGGTATAGTGTTTCTTGGTTGTCTTTTTCCTTTTCCTTTGTAGGAAACCGCATCACCACCATTGAGATTCTCCCCCCCAAAGGAACTAATGTACTCTTAAACTCACTGCTTTGAATGTGAAATCATATTGTGACCAAGCCAATGACCTCATCTTGGACTTGGACTTTTTTGGATAAAAATTGACCCACCTTGGACTTATTTGATATTTTGTTGTACATTATCAGCATTTCAGGATAGGGTTAGAAGTAGAGTGTTTTATATGAATACTAACATTTTTGTGTGTCTGCCTGCAGAGTGTCAACCCCTACCTAATGGGCCAGAGGCTGGACAATGTGGTCGCCAAGAAATCCGCTCCCCACTATCCTGAGGAAGAGGAGGGAGAGGCGCCGACCCCTTCTGTCACCGCCAAATCCACACCCTAAACTTTAATACTTTAATCACTTTAATATCAAAGTATATCTGAAACTGTATCATAATCAAGTTGTATAGCTTGGGAAGAATGTGAAATCAGAAACAAGTTTACTTATTCACGGGTGTACAGATTGAGTTACTCACCATATGAGGTTTAATGTTTGTATGTTCTGATATGACAATTTCAAATACTCTATCTGTGTCTTGCAGCAGGATTCAAAGGCAAATCATATCCTTAGTAGTGGCTTTGGTTGGCTTCTGTGCAAAAATGTTACCAGCGTATTCAATGGTTGTAAACGACTTTACTGTAGCATGACACACAGAGCTTAACACATTCTGATTAGCATCTAATTCACTACACAATACTGCATTAAGAAGAATCTCTATGGGCATTACTGAAAACTGCCGTTGGTCACTTCACCTTGCCAAAACGCTTGTGTTCTGCTTTTTATTTTTTCTGTAAAGTCAAATAAACGATTTACCTGCATTGACAACGTTTGGAGTGGGTGGTTGTTGTTGTTTTTTTATATCAGACAGATAAACTGAGGATTAGAGATTGGGGGCGGGTTCTGCAGAAGCATTGACACACAAGACAGTTTAGAAACCCCCTCAGTGTGTCATTCATAAAGACACTGCTGAGAAAGTCGGACCTCTGGAAGTTTTCTTAATACTCCAAGGAACTCGGCAGTGCAGTAAATTGTCTCTCTGGATCAGATTTTCTTGTGTGGATTTTGCATAATCAACAGGTAAGTTCATTTAGTGCTTATTACTGATGATTTTGTTACACTGAATTCACAAAATAACATGTAAATAGTATATTAGAAATAAGGGATGATGCGTAATCCGCGCGTAAAAGCCGTGCGTAAAATGTTCTCCATCCACGCATCCATGACTGATCTCTGCATTGCTTTTCCCCTTCACCTTAAAGGATGAAGACACCATCAGTGCTGACCTGTGCAGTAGTGCTGGGGCTGCTGCTCAGTCCGTCGAGAAGTGCAGGTGCCGCGACATTTCAAGGCGCGTTCCCGCACCCGTACAAATACAACCCGAACGAATCGGAGAGGTCGCAACAACCTCCCGTCAGCGGATTCATCTCCCGCGGGATGGCGGGGCCCGTGACGACCGCCGACGAGGTGCTGGAGTCCAGTCAGGAAGCCCTGCACGTGACGGAGCGCCGCTACCTGAAGCTGGACTGGTGCAAGACGCAGCCGCTCAAGCAAACCATCTACGAGGAGGGCTGCCTGAGCCGCACCATCATCAACCGCTTCTGCTACGGCCAGTGCAACTCCTTCTACATCCCGCGGCACATCTACCGCGAGGACAGCGCCTTCCAGTCGTGCTCCACGTGCAGACCGAAGAGCTTCACCACGGTCACGTACACCCTGATCTGCCCGGGCCAGACGCCGAGCACGAGGAAGAAACGGGTGCAGCGCGTCAAGCAGTGCCGCTGCACAACTATAGACCTGGATTAGATGTGCACGACTAATATCATTTTTTTTTCCTTCATGGGAGAGGAAAGTGGAGTTATGCAAAAAACAAAAAAGGGGAAAGTGTATGTTGCATACATGGGCGTCAATTTATCATGATAATGGAGAGCAAAGATCAAGCAAATTGCCAGAAGTTTAGTTGAAAGCCATGTCTAAAAATACATCAGTGGAGCGTTCAGGACCAATGTTCCCTCTAAGCTGATAACTAATAATTTATCACACTGACTAAATAATAATATCTTGCCAGTCATCAGTCATTGCTCCACTTTGTCCCCAGAAAGTCAGTTTATTTATATAAGCAGGTTTGGAAGTTTTGGCAAATGATATTAAATGCAGGGACTTTATTGCCATATTTGAGTTGATTGACGCCCCTTAAGCACTATGAGAGCATGTATATATGCACAGAGAAAGGTACCGAGGTGGACCAAACCTAATGCTTCATTGGACTTACTAACCCACATGACCGGTTTAGCATTGGGGTAAGCTTGTGTGTATTCATAAAGTTATTGCTTGTTGCAGACATTGTTGAAATAACAATGTAGGCCTATGGATGTGCAAGGATTGTATAAAAAAGCCTACTATGTAAGAAACTGTATGAATTCAACGGACTAAGATAGTTGTATGTGTTTCCACTGTGTGGGATGTAAGCTGAAGGCTTTGCTGATATATAGATAATTGTTTAATTTTTTATTTTTTAACAACCTGCACTGTTAGATGTCACTTCATTTTATGACAGTGTATAATTTGTGTAACTGAATAAACTGTTTTCAATTTCATTTTCTGTCTGATCAATGATTTAATTTGTGGAAAAAAATATTCTAAGAGAAGAGGAGACTAAACATTTCAGGATGAAGTAAAAAAAAAAAAAAAATTAAAGTGCAATGTAAGAATCTACGTGCAGCTAAAGTTAGCACTGAAATATATACAAAATAGTATTCGAATCTTTCAGATCAAAATACATTGTAATGATAAAGCATAGAACGTAAAGCTAACTCAGTCAGCCAATGAAGGAGATTCCTCCACTGAGAATTCAAGGTAATTGTCAGATGAAGAATATAGTCTTCTATTCAAAATGCTGTGGTCAAACAGAAGAAGGTCCATGTTGTGTCCAGCAGGGACAGGTTGGCGTAAAAATTAGAGTCAGAGACGAAAAACAAAAACTTCTTCTCTCACTTCACTTCTTCTTCTTGTGTTTTTCACACCTCCTGAGTCTCTGACGTGGCAGACATGTTGGCCTCTTTCTGCCGCAGCCTCTCTTTCTGTTGGGGGTCAAGTAAAATAATATAATAAACTTTATTTCTATAGCACTTTCCTTACGTTTCACGGTTAAAAGAAGTTCTCTACTAATCCAGTTAATGAATAGAATAGGATTTTGTATGTATGCTGCAGAACTCTATTAGGAAATACTGTACATTTGTTCTTTTTTTTTCCGTTTTAGACACTTTATTACTAGTGGGTGTCCAGGGTATTATATGGCAATTGTCTGCTGTTTTGTGTTTTTTACCTGATGTACACTGAGGCAAATTTCAATTAACTGATGTGTTGAATGTTGTCTTACCAGGCTGTTAGGGTTGATCTTTCTGGTCTCCACCTTCTTCTCTCCTGTGATTCTCTTCACTGACAGCTGGGCCTCTTTCAATCTACAAAGAAACAGTAAAAAAAAAAAAAGATAGTTGAAGAGTACAGGTAGTAAAGTCAAGATAAGGTTCACTTGGTTTGTATGTTCAAACTTCAGCATTTGACACTTGTTTCTAATATAAACCCCTTTAGAATTTGAATCAGTGTATCAGCCAGATGATTCCTCCATGTGCAGGTAAACTGTGATTTTGTGACCGAAAGTTTGAAATCTAAATGGAAATAGAATTGACAGTGTTGATTCAGTGATTTCATTCATTTATTCATTTTCATTTTGATATGAAAACCTTCTTATGCCCAAAATATCAGAATTTTGAGGAAAACCCACATTGTGAATTGACTGAATTGAAAATGAATTCAGCTCATTTCTGGAATATACTATACTTCACAGACAGCGGTGGTTCTAGACACACACACACACACACATCACACAGCTGTCAGATACCTCTCTTTAGAGATGCTCTTGTTCTCCCTCTTCCACCTGCTCTTGAAGTCACCGCAGAACTCAAACCAGAGCATGAAGAGGTGAGCCGTGGCCACCTCCTTCTCTCCAGACTTGGGCCTCAGACCAAAATACAGCACCAGCTCCTGGAAACTGACCAGAGAACAGAGGAATGAAAAACCTAGATACCAGGATGGAGATAGGATTTTATTAAGGACAGTATGGTTATATTCTCCAACCTTTTTTGTACAGTCATCAACTGGTATGAAGTTTCGGCGTGTTCTTTCCGTGCTGTGAAGAAAACAGACAAGGAGATGTTTTTGTTTTTTTTAAATATTCATAATCCCCTTTTTCCTATGGACAGTCTGTTGATATAAATACTCATAGGAACACACTAAGAAGCTCCTGTATGATGATGCCCCTGTCAGAAGGAGCCAGACGACCATTTGGCCTCTTCAAAACAGCAATTACACGCTCGGTTATTCAACAATGGGGGCATTCTTGCTGCCACTTTCACATTGCTATTATCACAAAATAAGAGGCACACTACTACCTGTCTCTGCCCGGCTGTAATGTGGCGGGATTCTATTTCAGTCCCAGCAAAAATGTCTGTCTTAACGAATCAGTTCATCTCAGTAGTATTCCATCTTAAAATCAGATTTTTCTTAAGACAAGTGAAAAAATATAATTTTACTTGATTCCAATGCAACTTTCCATTTTCTGGAATCAGTCATGTTCTCTTGAAACTAATGGGGTGATTTGCCTTAATATCATTATTATGACACTTGTCTTCAGAAACTGTGTCTGTGATTCTTTATACCAAAGGAAACCAGCCCCTCTGGGGTCACATGGTAGAAAAAAAAAACTTGATGTGTAAATCCGTGTGAACGGATTTGTAAACTGTGCGAAGGATTTGTAAACTGTGCGAAGGATTTGTAAACTGTGGGAAGGATTTGTAAACTGTGAGAACGGATTTCAAAACCGTACCCTCGCATTCACAATCCGTGCGAACGGATTTGTAAACCGTTTCCGCACAGTTTACAAATCCGTTTGCACGGATTGTGAATCCGAGGGCACGGTTTTGAAATCCGTTCTCACAGTTTACAAATCCATTCGCACGGATTTACACATCAAGTTTTTTTTTCTACCATGTGACCCCAGAGGGGCTCCGTAAAAGGGACAAGAGAGGCAAAAGATCTAATGTCGGTGAGTCCAGCTTTCTCTGGAGTTTGGATTTTGCTCTTAAATTTTGATTCGTTGCTTTCTGTGGGCAGCGAAGATTTCCCACAAGTGTCCATACCTGATACCAGAAATTAATTTGGGCAAATAGTATGGCAACTCAATTAGAGGGGATGTGACACTTTTCTCTGTTGCAGCCCCACTTTCTGATTGAGGCTGATAATACAGGTGTATTTTACATAAGAATTTTGCCTAGTGCAGCTTTAACACTGAATACAAAATGGACTTGGTAGGATGATTGGATGATGATGATGATGATGTTTTGCCGTGCAGAGGAGAGTCTCTGAGAAGGCGCACAGAGTCTCAGTGCCTGTCTGTCTGTCTGTCTCAGTCATTGCCAAATCCGTCTGATCCCTATCTGAGTGTCTGAACCCATCCCATCCCCCAGCTATCTCCCTCACACACACAGATATATCACAGTCACTCCACCCAAAAGGAACAGGGATACAGATATTCACCACAGGACCAGGATGTAGCCTGCCTTTATCTGAACGCATGAGACAATGGGATCATTTGGAGGGAGTGTGTGTGGAGAGAGGGAGGGGAGAGGAATGATGCTGACCGCATTACATGTTCATGCTCACTGGATGCTAGTAAGCACATAGTTGCATAGTGGCACTGTGCTGCAACTCAGTTTACACCTTACTGTAACACGCAAACAATGAGGGTAATGCTGCGTATAGAGGAAGAGGGGTGCATTGCATCAGAGTTTGTATGGAGGATTTGCAGGATTTAAAAATTACATTTATAAGCATAAATCAATAACAGGGTGTCAGCACATACTTAGAAAGTCTAAAAAGTCTTTTAAATTGAAATATCTGAATATATTGAACCAATATGGTTAAATGTTGCCTTTGAGTCCTAAAAACAGTTTCAGAAGTCTTACATTTTTTACTTTTTCTTGATGCATTACATTTCAGGGAAATCTGTTTGCTTGCATAAAAGTAAACATTGATACTGCTACTGTGTTTTGCTCTCCAGGTATATTTTTGCTGTGAAATTGGTTTTAAAGTTAAAGTTGTATTTTAAGTTAAATTAGTTATATTTAAATTTGCATTAAAAAGGAGTTAAAAAGTCATATCTGTGTGTCTAGTTTGGGAGCTCATACACTTATTTTATTTTTCAGCAAATACACGTCATTAACAGCAGCTGAAAATGACTTCCTTTTTAAGAATGCAGTGTGTCCATGTTTTAATGTGTTTGTCACTGTGCAGTGTTTGACTGTAACTACTCACCACTGAGGACGAAAGCCTCCATCTTGTCCTTAAAAGGCTGGAGGTGTTCCTCTGGAGAGTCGGAGCAAACCCTCCGTACGCCTTTCTCACACACTGGGAAACACAACACACAGATTTGGAAAATTAGATGGAATCTTCTTATACTGTGTTGGACAGAAAAGATAAAGTGTAGCTTCAGAAGAAAAAGCAAAGTCATATAAAAACACATTACAAAACAATACCAAATATTGCTCCGAGGGATGTTCAGTTTGGAAGGTGAATTGAAAAAAAATATTACACAACAGTAGAGAACATACAACCTGTTCAGTGGTTAATACATTTCACATTGACAGTTAAATATTCTAAGTAATAAGAGAGTAATGAGAGAGATAGAGAGAGAGAGAGAGAGAGAGAGAGAGAGAGAGAGAGAGAGAAGGCAGTACACCCAAAGAACAGAGAGTGTTGGGATGGACTAGTTCCACCTGTGCCAAAGTAGGAGGTTATCATGGTTTCCCCTTTAGATATCACTTATTTAGATTCACCTAGAGATGGCGACTGCAGACTCTGTTCTCTCTCTCTCTCTCTCTCTCTCCCTCTCTCTCTCTCTCCCTTCCTCTCCCTGTCTGTGGCTCTGAGTTGCTCTATTTGGTCCCTCTGTCCAATCAGTGGATCACAGGAGCCAGTCTCCTGAGCCAGTCATAATAGCGGCTGCGGAGGGAGCCGAGCCCCCGCGGCCCCCGCCCCTACGCTCGATCGACATCTCCCAGATAAGATTACAAAAGAATACTGTTTTCCTTTGGGGATTTGTGTAAACTCTGGAGGCGGGTATCTCGGGCCTTTTGTCTGCCGTTTGTGCCCAGCGAGAGTTTGCTTATTTCAGACTGAAGAGGGTCACAGACTCTCAAATAAACAGGGTCGACTGAGGCTGAAATTCTACTGTATCTACTGCACAGCAGCAGTCATTTGGAGAGTTTGAATGGAGAGTGTGAATACTTGCTAATAGCAGGGGTTTTGATAGGAATCTTCTTGGATTGGTCACTTCATAAATCTCCCCTCCCATTTGACCTATCAGCGCTACACAACATCACAGCACTGCCACAATGAGATTTCCTCACTGGCATGAATCTATATCTAGAAAATATGGATTTGATGAATCAAGCAGAGCCTATATTAAAGCCAGTGGAAGTTCTTTTAGGGTTAGGGTTACAACTTGGCAACCCATATTTCACATGGAAACAGTATAAACACAACCACTACTGGAAAATTGACAGAGGCTAATTGTGGCATAATTAGTCTATATGTCATTGTAGAAATTAAATTAACACTAGCTTGAAAACTACTGGAAATGATACTAGGAATAAGGCCAAGAGTCTTCCCTCTTCATCGGTAACAGTTTTTAAACTTTTCATAATGAATAGCTAAGTAGAATAAGGCCTTTTTAACCTATTTCGGAGTGCCTTGGATGTCTTTTTCCTCAATTCCTCAAAAGAGTCAACCTGGATCAATCCCTCCCCCAAACCCCAATGCAGCAATAAACTACAGACTAACCCAACGCAGAGCACAGGGAGAGTGAACAGCGACCAAAACCAAAAGCTTCAAACCAGTCATGAGGGCAGTTCAAACAGGCAGAACAAAAGCAAACCTGCGACGGGCCATCCCAGATTGCACGGCGGTTTGGGTAGACCGATAAGACAAAGCCGCGTTGAGAGGTAAAGAAAGCTATCTGTGGCACACATCTGAGGGCCACACTGGAGCCCCGGGTGATAGCGGCAAGCAGGTTATAAGCATCCGTGCATCTTTGCAGAGGGGCCCAAACAGAGATACTGGCGGTCTGGAGATTACATAAGAGGGACGTTACGGTCTCTCTGCGCCGGCGACAGGGCCACAAAGGCCCAACGATGGGAGATCTGATGGGCAGGATTAGACGTTGGATCTGAAAGGCGCCAGGCCAGTATCAGCAGAGAGACTCCTACTAGTCTCTACACACACACATGCAATGAAACGGTTTGCGAAAACACACAGGAACATGCATACAATGCACACACGGACATTTAAACACATACACAAGTAGAAGGAGAAAGCAAGCCACATGCATTGTCCCCAACATGACCGATGTCTGGTTGTTACACTGGCTGGCATGCGGAGTGGCGTCATATGGGCACACTTAGGGAGAGAGGAGAACAGGCGCGGAGGATAAGGAGGAGGAAATCTTTTGTTCTGGGCTTTAGCCGACTCGGGTTTTTGGTCAAAGAAGCAGGCCTTTAGCCCTAAGTATAAACAGTTACTCAATGGCTGGGGCCAGGGATGGGAAACCAGGGTGGTGAGCGGGGGGCTGAGGAAAAACGATGCCAGACTGGGCCGAGGTTTGGGTCTGTGGGAACTCTGGAGAGCGACGCGAAGAAATCACAGCGATAGAGTTACACGGGCTGGCTGGGGTTTTCAAACAAAAACACACAACAAAATGACCACAAGGCGAGCCTATTCCGGTCACCCAGTCACATGGATGCTAAAGCACGCTGTCTTGTCTGTTCAAAGTGGATAGAGTGTTTTAGGGGGGAATGTGTGTAACCAACTAATACTGAACCGGAGGGGGTATTGGTATTCATTAGTCTAGAGTGGATTTTCAAGTCCTCAGAGAAGATACATGGCTGGAATTAGTTGGAGCTGTAAGCGTGTGAGTCATACCTGTCAGATCTCGTCCAAGCTGTCTCAGGTCTCGGTTGAGGTCGTCAAACTTGATCTGCGCGGCCAGGAAGACGTCTTGAGGTTCAGGTAGTGGGAACATACTCTTGTCTGTGCCAGCGTTCTGGTGGAATCCAATTAAAAGACAACAAAATGCCATTTAACCAGGAATTCTTTAACTTATCTAGCAGGGGAAAGTGGGGACCCTGGGAAGCACGCAAGAATGTGGAGGACCAACAGAAATAGGCTTGCTACCGACTTTGGGTGACAATCAATCGCTTAAGAAATGCTGCTTTAGATCATTTATCAGCCTCCTCTGAGTGGGAATGCTGCTGCTAAAAGGCAAATGTTCAGATCAGGGGCTTCATTTCATCTTTGACATAATCTAAATCTTTTAAAATTGTGTGCATAAAAATGTGAAAATGAACACGCTTCAGTTCTCAGTTCTCTACAGTATAAACTTCCTAAACTAATCACCATTGATCAATGGGAACTTTTTCATGTCCAGTTTAAGGGTTTGGTAATACACTCCTTCAAAATAGAGGATTCTAGAGGCAAACAGTGTAAAAACATCAAATTCATGTACAGTAAAGCAAACTAACTCAAGATGTTTATATATAACATTACCTCATCCACATTGCGCAAGTAGTAAGACACCACATAGTCCACCAGGCTGATGCGATTGTCCTGAGGAGAATTGGAGGGGACATGTCAAAACAGCATCAGTAAAAAAAAACAGTAAAAAAAACCTCACCATTGTCTATAGACTTTACCAAGGCAAAGAACACACTGTTACTGGACATGTCTAAAACACTGCACAACATTGAGGCCGATGCCTTAGCATGTGTAGGGTATATAAGAGGAAAATCCTGCAGTACTAATGCATGATTGATGCAGGGAAAGAGGCCTGTCTACCACAGTACCCCTGTAGTTACCATGGCCTTACCCTGCTCTTGACATCCTTGAGTTTAGGGAGGATCTCCAGGCCAAAGCCATCGGCCTGGCCCCTGGTCCTGCTGCCTCCGTTCATGTGGTTCCCCAGGGCCAGCACCAGTCCCATCACCTCCCTCACACTGGCCTGCTCCAGCAGAGCCTCAATACAGAAACACATTCAGGGTCAACTGGGGTACAAGGCTAAGTACAGACATGACAAGGTGTTTGCTGTCAATTTTAAAGAATGTATAGTATGAGAGGAAGGGACATGAGCAGCAATATCCTTGTTGTTGCTATACAGAATGGACATCTGAAGCCTTTCCTGCTGTATGATTCCAGCATCAGAGAACAGCACCACTTTGCATGGAGCATTAACACCCTATGGTATTGCTGTCAGGAACTTTGGCTTACCTGGCAGACGGAGGAGACTATGTTGAGCTTGCGCTGGATGGAGGCGGTGCCATCGACGAAGGCTGCCTGGAAGATGATGCAGTGAGCTCTGCCTGCAAAGTCTGGGATCTGAGACAGCTCATACAGGAACCTGGAGCACAGTGAATGTACAGAAACACATTAAGGTCACCTGCCAAATACTGACCTCCTTTTGCACAATCCATGTCTCGGTTGTCTCAAGGCTTAAAATCTGTAAACACAGCAGGTAATCCTAATATTTTCACACACACACAGACATACACACAATGATATTGTGTCCTGCTCGTCTAAATATTTCTGTTAGGAGGTGGATACTGACTGTTCTGGTTTGTCCAGCAGTTTGACTTGGTCTTCCTCTGATGTCTCGTAGTGTTTCTTGATCCTCTCCAGCTCCTCTGGCTGAGCTCTCTGAGACACAGACAGTTAGAAATATCGATAAGCGAGGGCGGTTCATAGTTCTACAGCTGTAAATGCATTGAGCCCCATGCGAATAGATAGCAAAAGTGTGCTGTGGCACGTACGTTTTCGTATAGAGCTTCAATGGTCTCCAGGTCCACCAAAGAATTGTCCACTGTCAGCACAGCTAGAGGTAGGATCGTAACAAAGCACAGATTAGGCCTTCAAGTATTAATCCACAGCCGATATAACCTGTTTGATTGACAGGTGATCTCTGGGAAATTTAGGAACAGATCTCATGCATTACTACACTCAGTTTGAAGATCAAGTCAGATTGTACTCTTGGAAACGAACAAACAAACAGAAGTGAAGCCACCAAGAGTCACATTCAATGCGAATCGCTGAAACCTCGGTAACAGGGACAAGAGTCCTTTCATGGATCTGTGATGATCCTGGATCTGATTTGTTGGAAGGAACATAGAAGGAAAAGTGAAGAGGCTAAACTGGGAACTGAAGAGTCCCAGAGGGCCCACATGGCCAGCTGACATGAACACAGACAGCCAACACATTCCTCTGACTGGGAAACACAGCCTGCTGTTTGCTACACAGACCGGAGCTGAGAATTAGCAATGCAGATTGCCTCTCTGTAGCTCTCTTGCTGACATTGTGGCGTGCTTTTAGCCTTTAGTCCTGCTTTAAATTCACCAACAGCTCATATTCAAAGGTTAGTCATAAGTGCAATGCGGGGTTAGGAGGTAAGGTTTAGGCTGATGCAAGAGTAATATTAAACGAGAGTGATGTTCAGGGAGCTGTGGTCACCTGGATGTTATGACTGGAAGGCCGATAGTTCAAACTGGGGAAATGTAGTTCGTTTGGGCCAAATGCTGGCCTTTTAAATTGGATAGTATCTCATGTTTAAATGCTGTTTCAGAGGCTTTTCCACCCAGATAAGAATACAATTCTGGTGGAAACAATGAATACTTATAATATTTTAGAATTTTCTTGGGCATGAAAATGGGATATCAATACAAAATGTAATCTATTGGCAGCTTCAATCCAAATATATCGGTATCAGCTTTCAAAAATCCATATTGGTCAAACCCTAATATCATATGCTCTTAAGCAAGGAACTGCCAACTGCTCCATTAGGTTTGGTCAACATTAGAAGATGTGATTGCACCAGGCAGCTCCCAGATGTGAATGTAGGTTTGAATGTGTTGCAGGGCATTACTGAAGAATCAAACGTACCCTAGTTAAATCAATAAAGGTGTGAGTCAGGTGGATTCAACAACTAAGTGGCTCTGCTGCTGCAGCTATCGAAGGCCCTATCTGTAATAGAAGCATGCTGCTCCCTGGTGAAACATGATTACCCCGACACTGGCTTTGTTTACATAGCCTACTGATTTGAAATATGACTTGTATATATCCTGAGGCTGGAGGAGGTTTGCTTACATGTGTAAAGTGTTCCTAAACAATGAACTACAAAAGACCTTTATTTTGAAAGAAATAAAGAAAACTGTTCTGAAAAGCTTTTTTTCCAAAATAAAAGTCACAAAATCTAGACGGTTAAGTAAATCCAGCATTATATATAGATACATAAATATATATATCTATATAACTAACCTTGCTGAATGTCTTTCATCTCCAGGTGGAGGCTTGATATGAGGATGCCCACGGCCTGGGAGCGCTTACCGTCCAGCAGCTTAATGAGCTGACACACACGCACACACACACACACACACACACACACACACACGTGAGTTACCATGACTACCTGAAAATCGCTGACCATTAGTGAGGGTCATTAGTAGAGAGGCTATTGTTAAGAGACAAACACTGTACCCTAATGCATTAGCACCGTGTGCATTTGTAACCAGCTGTCAGGCCAGAAGGCTTAATGTATCTTAATGGGAAATCAGGTTCCTGGGAAAACAAGTCCTACTACTCATGTTTGACATCACTTTTTTGACCAAGTAAAAAGATGGGTTTCTTTCAGATCATATAGTATGGTGGAATTATGTCTCTACTACATGCAAATGCAGCAAACACAAATAAAGTCACAAAAAATTGCAACGGGAGCGCATCAGGATTTCAAGCCAACTTCATGAGGTGGGAGGAAATGAATAGAAAGAACTGAATAGAAAACAAAACAGTGGAGAAAAATATACTTATAATGTCAAGAAAGTATAGAAACCCAGATCCAGGCAGCTGTGAATTCAATATAAAATGTCTTTATTTGGAGGCAGCATCACCTATGTGTTTCAGCTTACGCCTCCCTCAGGGTGTACAGGTACTGTATATATAAATAAAGGCATTTTATATTTATCTCAAAATTGTGCCTGGACCTGGATTTATATACTCTCTTCTCTTGACACTACAAGTGCATTTTTTCTACTGCCTTGTTGCCTTGTAAACTCAATGGCATCAACCCCCTCTAGTGAACAAGGGACACATTGCAATCTTAATGCACTCTGTACTGCTGGTACCTACAGTATTGTTTAGTAATCACCTACAGGAAAAATTCCCAAAAGCTGATGTGTGTCTGATAGAGATGGGACGAAATATCGAAATTCAATATATTGCGATACAAAAATGTCACAATATGTATCGTGGGGCAGAAAAATGAATCGCAATATTTTATTCTGCTGTAGTAATCACAAATGAGAGGGCTTGCCCATCACAATTTCACAAGCTCTCCATCCAAATTATATTATTTGCACTTTGTAATGACATTTTTAAATTGTTGTTTACATTCTAGCAAGCCAATGGCATCGCTAGAAAGATCTGCGGCTCAGAAATAAACATAATTCTGCACAGACACTTTTATTTATTACATCGTGTCGTGGTTGTATTGAATCGTGAACCCCATATCGCGTATTGAATCGTATCGTGAGATAAGCAGATTGTCTCATCCCTAGTGTCTGATGTTATAGTACATTTTCTGCATTACCTTCTTGGCTTTGGCTTTCTTCTCATAGGCCTCTGACAGCGGTTTCCTCTTGGTCTGTGTGGTGGTCTTGGCGAAGAGGTCCTCGAACTCAGTGGTGCTGATTATATTTGGTTCCTCTAAAGAGTTCCATAGTGTGTTGTTACTGAGGAAGACAGAGAGATAAGTTTTAATTGTATGATTTATTTTGTATATTTATTGTATGATTGATCAATACTACAATGGTTGTCTATGGGAAACCCTTAACCTGAGCTAATTCTGTCGTTTTGAGATTTGACATTTTGATCGGATTCCACATGCATTATCCTGGATTCAATGGAGCGTTTTAGCATCCCATGATGGTCTAAATGCTGTTTCAGAGGCTTTTTCTTGGGCATGAAAATGGTTACATTTAAAGGTATTGAATATCGACACAAAGTATCATCTATTGGCAGCTTCAATCCAAATGTATTCTAAAATTGTGGAGGAATCACTGAATACTTGTCATTTTTTGGCATGAAAATGGTCAAATTTAGAGATATTGAAAACCACAAAATATCAGCTAGTATGGATCCTAAACACGTTAAGTTCATGCTGTTTCTGTGGTCAGTAAATGTATAACCTGTAATGTTGTCCCACCCTTGGACTGGTGCAGTTGGATATATGAAGGCCTAATGCAAGGCTGTGATTGACTGTCAAAGTTAACAAACCATTGTATTGGAGTCAGTTGCGCTTGCCTTGTCTTTTTTCGCCTCAAAAGCAGTTTTGACTTTCTGCTGAGACAGACTGGACGAAGACCACTGTGGGAACTGCTCAGTGACGTGTGTGGGCCCGATTTTTTTTCTAAATATCTGAGAATGCCGGCAGAATATTGCTTCAAACTCTACCAAATAACATTTTTCTCTCTATCCAAAAATCACAAGATTAGAAACATTTTTTCAGATGATGTTTGGACCGGAGAGAGCCACACACAAACTGTTGGAGACTGTGGTTAGCATAAGTGCACGCTTGGCTGCAAAAACCTAACTAAAGTGGATGTCTGAGTGTGGGTTCTGAGGGATAAGGAGGCCTTTCACAAAGTATCAGCTTTCGACTGGACAGCCAAGGAAGCCTGCAATCACAACACCACACAAATCACTGTCTCCTCTTCAAGTGAGCCTAGTCTTGGTTTCTGTCTTGACTGATGTCCTTGCACGTACGTCAGTATGTAGAGTGGAATAATTGCAGTTGTCAATCCGTCTCCACATCGTTGTCACCAAGACAAATTCTTGCTCATTGATTGTACTTGACAATTAAAGTGATCCCGATGATGGGAAACTGATGACTGCCATCTTGGCTTCTAGTCTAAACCAATAATGTCTAGTAAGTGATGGTGCTGAGCCCATGGATCTACTGCAATTACATTCATATAAAAGAGAAGAAGAAACTAGGTTGAAGTTGTACCACTGCAAAAATTGAGCATGAAACTGCTGAGTTGGAGGTGGGTAAACTTTGACTACACCATCCAATTCAGCCAATGGTAATAAGGCTTTTACATGAATATGCTCTATAGGTAGGTATTTATCTAGATAATTCTACTTCGAATCAGATGGCATCAAAGTGTGCGGCAGCAATCTTTGATTTTGTTTAGGGATGTCTTAGGTATACTTGTATTTCACAGTGATTTTTAAGTTTAGTGATAGTAGGTAAAGGATTACACACACATTGTCAGGTAAATCAACGCCTTAAACTCTTTAAACTGAACCCTCATAAAGAAGGAAAGGCCTCAGTTCTCGGCGGTGAACCTACTTATTTTCCTGGATCTGGATTCTGGTCCAGTAGAGGGGCTTCATGGGGCAGGAAGGCTCCACAGACGGTTTCCTGGGAGGTTTATCCACCACAAAACCCCCCAGTAGAGGAGGAGGTGGTGGGGGAGCCAAGCCTGGCATCAGCGGAGGGGGTGGAGGGGGCGGCGGTGGTGGTGGTGGAGGGCCATCTGATGTCTGCATCTGGTTTGGGGCTGATGAGAAACATGGCGGAGGTGGTGGAGGAGGGGGCAGCAGAGTCTGGAAAGGGGCTGGTGGTGGTTCTGACAGAGGCGGCGGTGCTCCAGGAGGAGGTGGATGGGGTGGCGGGACAGATGATGAGGAGGAGAGAGATGCGTCCTCCCTCTGTCCGGCCAGGCTGAGGCTGATGGAGGCCAGGTCCAGCTTCTTAGGAGCCACCTTCTGCTGCTGAGGGCTTATGCAGGCTCTCCCCGCCGACTCCTCATCCTCCTTGATGAAGGTCTCCCGGTCCGTCTGGATGCAGACGGTGCGGAAGGACTTGTGTAAAAGGTCGTCTCCCGTGGACACGGCGACGTCTCGGAGGTCCGCGCGCCGGCGGGTGCTAGCCAGGGAGAGCTCGGCCTGTAGCCGGGCCAAGGTGAACTCCAGGTGGCTGACATTGTCCTCGTTTTCCACCCTCAGCCTGGACAGCTGCTGGGTGTAGTCCTCCTGAAATAATGCTGGTTAGACTTGACATCCATGGCGGCGAACATAGGCCAAGGCAGCAGGCATTTACTATCAGTATTGCATAAAGTTTGACCTCTGATGCATCAAGATCTAATGATTTTTGAAAAGCACTTCTTTCTTTAGTATGTAAAGCTTGCACCACCTCACACTATACCATGGTTATACACCACACTTCATACTTTATACTTCATGCTTTACACAGACCTGTAAGTTCTCCAGTTCTTCCTTGCATTCTCTCTTCAGCTGCAGAAGGGCAGCCTGGTGCTCTGAGAGGAAATAGAGCAGAAGAGAGAGAAATGATGAGAGAGAGAGAGAGAGAGAGAGAGAGAGAGAGAGAGAGAGAGAGAGAGAGAGCTTTACAATAGGCCCATGTGCTTTTGGGTACCGCGACAGATGTTCATTATTACAGCAGTGGTGGCCGAGAGGGCTTTCTTTACAGTGATGGGTACAATGGTGAAGTGGCTGGGTACAAGCCGCAGCCGAGCAAATTACAACAACCAGGAGGCACTTGGGAACTTTGGCTAATTTTACATAACAACATAAATCTGGGTTTATTCACTGCAGGAGGCTGGGAGGTGCTTGAGGCCATAGTTGTTAAAGACACACTGACTGGGTTATTCTGGTCTAAAACAATGCATAACTTGACCACAAGATGGCAGTAGATCCTCAAAAGTAATTAAAAGATCTGCTTAACAGACCTTGGCACACAGGATACTGGCTATAGCTTGCATCTTGGTCAAACTCGCTTTAAGCAAACACTAAGCCGTTAATGGATGATTAAGCCTATCATTTTGGGCAGTTGGCAGGTGTATGTATTGTCAGCAGAGCAGGCTGGAAAGTAGGTGTGTACACATGGGGCACACATTTGTATCCCTGCCCAAACAACCTTTGGTAATCCAACTGATGAACAGAAGTAGGATTATTTCAAGGTAGAAGAGATAAAAGAGATACAATTTTGATCACTCCTCCTTGAAAATTCCTTGAGAAGTTGATATATATGACTTCCATGCCTTTAAAATAGCTTAAGTGCAGTGTAGTGTAGGCCAGTGATTCTCAACCTTTTTAATTTCAAGTACCACTAATTTAGACCACATTAGGGCCACGGACCCCCATTTAATGAGATTTTGTATATTTTTTTGAATATTTTTATTGTTAGATATAATTTTGTCCAGAATTCCATGACTATCTGTATTGTAGGTAGGGAGATAACAGTGAAACTATGATCAAAATAGTAATTATTCTACATTCTCTAATGATGTTAACTTCTTATGAAATAATGGTGAAGTTTAAAAATTCATCAATTTGCTGGGGACCCCTTGAAGGGGTTCTTCAAGGACCCCTGGTGGTCCCCGGACCCCAGGTTGACAACCATTGGTGTAGGTTACATTGCACATTTGCCCCAAGTCAAATAGTGTTTTTTTTTTACCCTACAACAATGACAGGGAAGTATCTGAAAGTCAATTTGTTGGCCTTTTAGTGATTGGCAATTTACTTCTGCACCTAAGCTAGAAGCATTGACTGTTGCTCAAAGGCACAGCAGTAAATGTCTTATGTGACCCCAGTCTGCAATCTGAATGCCTTCACATAAGTAATGGAGAAATACACTGGCTAGTTTCCTTGCTGTGGACACACAGGGTGGAGGTGTGTTTACCTTATCAGTATTACACTCTACTGTACATCCATCACATGATACCACAGAGCAAACACTGCCACCCTCTGTACTGCTCTGTCTCAAACAAACATTTGTCACAAATATTTGGCTCATAGTGTTAGTCATAATGATATGGCTGCGTGAGTTTTCATTTCTCCCGTTTCAGGGTGGTGATATATGAGTCGTACTAGTCCATTTTTTTAGGCAATGTAGTAAATTTGTCTTTTATTTCCTCTCGTTTCAATATTTCAGTGGACATAATGTTTTGGTAATGTAATATTTCTTTGTATAACTTTGTCAATACCTGCTTCTGTGTACTTAAGTCCAACTTTTTCCTCCTTGAGTGGTGGCCAGACGGCTTGTAGACGGCCTGGAGTTCGTTCCTCTCCCTCACCTGGGGTGGATGCCTCTGACTAGGGGGGAAGAGATTAAAATAGAGTTATGACTAAATCAATTGTACGTAGACCTTTTAGATCTTTACAGACACAAGAGTATTCAAATAATGTCTCAGGTATAAAGGTATTTTTCCAGAAGCGTCCACAGAAAGAACTAAAGCCTGTGGAATCCCTTAATTAATATTCTATGTTCATAACATAATGCATACTTTGCCATCAGAGAGGGTTTTCTTCTCTGGCGTCTTATTGGACGTTCTCTCAAAGAGGGCCCTCAGCGCATCTTTATCGCTTCTAATCTTCTTCCTCACGGCCTCCAGGTCCACCTTGTCTGTTAGGTCCTTCTTTAAAGGCTTGGGGGTGAAGAAGGCCTTGAAGGCATCAAAGGCCGCTTCTGCGCTAGAAACAGGAGGTTTCATAGGCTCTGACCAGTCTGAAGCGTCTGCTGGCTCCTCTGTTTCATGGTTCACTTCTTCACTCTCTATCTCTTGACACTCTTCGTTCTCACTCCTCTCTCTCATCTCATCCCTCTCTCCCTCAGCCTCCTCGCCGTCTCCCTCCGACTCGTCAGCGGACTCCGTCCTCTCTTCGACTTTGTTCTCCTCTGTCTCGTCTCCTTTCTTGTCCCGGTTTAGGAACTGGGAAATTTGGTCCAGGAAGCTTCCCTGAGCCTTGGAGTCCCCCTGCTTCTTCTCGAGCTCGGGTAAGATCGCCCTCCTCGCTCCCTGGGATGGAGGTTTGATCTGGGCCACGGTGTCGTGCTCAGGCCCCGCCACCCCTTTCCTCAGGACCCTCAGGCCGCTGAAGAGGGCAGGGAGCTGGATGGGCTTGTCTGTAGGGGAACCTGGGGAGAAGGTGGTCCTGGTCGAGGTGGATCCAGGTGGAGGGTCACTGGCTGGGTGTGGTGAATCGTCCTGTGGGCTGGGACGATGGTGAAACTCGGTGGTGGAGTCTCTTTTTTCCTCGTCTTCATTGTCCTCCTCTACACCTTTCGCCTTCTCTTCATCCTCCTGTGCAAAGTGCGTAGCATGTTCCCAAATTGGAGTTGCTGATTCAACCTGTTCTTCAACAGCAGGTTCTGTCCTAGTCAGAGTTATCACTACATGTCTGGTGTTGGAAGATCTGGTTGCAGATTCCCCAGTTTTCACTGCAGAGAAGATCTCAGAGTCAGAATCCACATCCTCAGTAGACATAGCTGATGGTGTGACAGAAGAAGTGATGAAATGGTCTTCTCCACTGTTATTACTGAGCATGTCCTCAATGTGGTAGTCCATGCTTTGAATGTTTTTGTCTGGTTTTGTCACTTCCTGGTTGGGTTCCTTAGCCTCATCCTGCTTGACACTGACTGGCAGAACGCAATCACAATCAATATTTGTGCCGTCAGTTAAAATGTGTTGACTTTTTGGTTGCATGGATTCATTCAAAACACATTCTTCCATTGAGTCCTCTGCTTTGTGGCAACCCTCCTGTGTGGCTTTGTTGTAATTGTCTATTTTGTCATTGCGTTCGACTGTGCACACACTTTGATTAAGGATGTCTGGGGATTTTCTCTGGTCGTGCTGATTTGTGTCTAAGGTCTGTTTGTCCATATTGAATTCCTCTGAGGAGCCACTCTCAGTGTTTATGTTATGTCTTTCTTCAATGCCCTCCTCTGATGGGTTCCCTGTTTCCCTCATAGGTGCCTGAACCTTGTTTCCATTCACACTACCATCACCCACTGAGTTATAGGTCATCTCCTCTCTTTCAACAGGCAATATGAGTTGAGATGAGGAATCTCTGTTATGCTTGAGAACATCTCCAAAACTCGAATCCCTGTTGTTCTTTAGATAGCCATTGAACTCTCCCTGCATTATGTCCCCGTCCTCTTCCTCTGAGAGCGACCTGTAGAACTTCAGGATGGCAGCCTGCTGTCCCAGCTGCTGGGAGTCAGATCTGTGGGTGAAGATGGTGGTGAACTTGTCCAGGATGGAGTTAGTAGGATGTTCTGGGAAAGCTTTTCCCACAACCTCAGCACTGTGGTTACCGTTAACTCTGCTCATATCCATGACTTGCCGTTTTAATGCAACTTCATATCATCTTACACAAGAAAAATGCAGTCTTAATAAATATGGTCTCTTTGGTAATAAGACATCTGTATGGCATGCAGTCCTTATCCCAAAAACATTTGTCTAACCGATTCCACAATCATGCAAATTCTGCATCCGAAGAAACTACTATATCCAAGAAATATGGTATTCAGTACAGTCTCTACTCAAAGCCTTAGAAAGTCATATCATCACCTCTGAAAATCCAACCTGCTTTCGCTCCAGTTTGCTGAAAAGAATGGCTTTATCCTTTAACTGTAACAACAGTTCCTTCATGTCTTACCAGAGAGCTAGCCTCCCAAACCTAAAAATGGAAGCAGCTGTTAGTCACGCAGGGTAACCAATGACAGCAGCGAAATCCAAAGAGTAATGGAAAAGTATGGGTTTCCAAGCCCAGATCCATGGCCCTGCTTGCTGGAGTGACTCAGAGCCTGAGCTCAACCTTGCATTCGCTGCCAGATCCAAGTCCCATCTTTTGTTTCCTATTTTCAGCCTCCTAGTCCCGCTGGTTCCTCTGTACCTGCTGTAGCGGTTTACCAGCAGCTTTCAGCAACATCTTGGATGTCATCCTACAGGTTGTGACAGTGTAATTGAAAGCAGATGGCGTCTTCAGTCTTTGCGTCTTCAACTTAAACTTTCCTCCCTAAGGCTTGTTCATCGCCACAGTGGCTGCTACGGTTTCAGGCAACACCCTGACAGATCCGTGTGCTGTGCTGCATAGGAAGCCACCCAGAACACATGGCAGGACACCACACCCAGAGCAAGAGGAGTGTAAATAGGAGTGCAAGAGACCGCTTGCTAAACATTTGGCTTGTGAATCTATAGTTACAGGGAGGTCTCTCCACTCCCTTGCAGGTTCTGAGCAACACCAGGCTAATCTGTGCTTCTTAGTGGGTCTAACCCCACCTACTACACCCCACTGCTAATCTGCTCAAATCACATCTAACATATCAGTGGACAGTGAAGACTTTTTCACTTTCTTGATTGTCAGCATATAGACAATTGGATTTGTGACCGTTTAAAGTTTGTGGGCTATCATGCATGTTTAGAGTTTTTTTTATTTGCATATCTAAAAATGATAAAACATAGAGTGAGACAAAATAATACTGCAATATAATACAATATTTTAAAGGTGAGATTAAAAAGGAGTTTATAAAAACATCAAGATAAGATAACAAAAAAATCAAGATAGCACACAAATACATCGTCATACTCTAAAATTAACTTCTTAACTAGGTCCCCTGCTGTTCTCAGGGTCCACCCTTGTTTGCTTTTATGTTCAGATATTACTTCACAACAGCCTGCAGGTAAGTGAAGGATCAAGCGATAGCATTATATAACTTGGTCTGAGGCTTAATGTATGTACTGTATGTGTTTGAGACATTGTTTTACCCTGTGGTGGCCTTAACACCTAATCTTAGTAATACTAATAATGTGTTTTTGCATTCCCGGGGTGGGCCATTGCAGCCTTTATGCAAGCCGCGTTTATGTAACAGTAATGAATCTAGATAATCCTATGAAATAGCATTAGCATCAGAGTGCACACAACACTAATTAGATCCTGAACAAACACACTGGCCTGAATCCAGTATTAGGCAGTGGAATTACAGCGAGATCACTACGCCATAACACAATCATGTTATTGTATTCAATGTTCTCTTTAGCTGCTGTAGTAAATAGTGCCAACCTAATTTCTTATGTGATTTATATCAAAGTATGACTCTGATGTAAAGCAGATAAGAAATTATAAATCATCCAATATGTACAAATTGCAACTAACTCTAGTATTCTGCTTCACAGTCCATACAAACCTAGTGGAAGTCATACTTCATAAATGATGGGGGTTTAAACTCTCTTAAAGCAGCTAAGGGGTTCAGTGGGAGGATGTGGATGAGGACTCCATAATTATATGTTGGAGACTTGGATAGTGTGTGAATCACTCGTCCAGATCATGACTCAAAGTTTGTCATAAATGCAATAAATTATTAAAATTGAATTTGCAGTGACAGTCCTCAAGCCCCCTAATTACAGGTTTTATATATTCTTCCTCTGCCCTTGTAAAAATTTGTTCCACATTAGTGAACATTCAATGCTGTCTCCTGAGCCAGACATGGGGAGGGTTTGTCCTGCCCCACCGGCTGCGATGACAAAGTGATGCACAGCTCCATAGTAAATGAATTAGAAAAGATGGAAATAATTTCTGGTGATTGGGGGTACATTGTCTGGTTTGGAACTGATTGTCCATAATTTAAAGCTTGCTTGGATGGTTACACAAAATCAGTCTCAGCTTCTCTTCTCTGAGTATCTTCAGGCTGTATATCCAATGACAAGACAGATTATAGTCTAGACTTTTTGGTTTGGCAATTCATGTTCACAAATACTGTTTAGGTTGTCCTATGAATATCAAGTTTTATTCCTATTTAAACTACCAATCTTGATCAAACCCAATCCCAAACCTATCCTATATTTACTAGCCAAATTACTCGTTTTCATCATAATACCTGCCTACATATTGCTCATACAATATGCTAATGCTCACAAAATGGGTTACTTCAGCAGTGGATGTTATGAGGGAAAGAGTGAGTTCGGTGTGACTGGTGTGACAGACGTGATGCATGACAACAAATCAGCCTGTCAATCAGCTTAAAGGAGCCAGACGCCGATCAACAGACAGCAGGCCGACAGCTGGCACTAAATGTAAATCTACTTTGTAGGTGCATACACACATGCATAGGGAGAGAGAGAGAGAGAGAGAGAGAGAGAGAGAGAGAGAGAGAGAGAGAGTTTAAACCCAGTAAACTACCACTACCTGCTAATGCCGATACCATTGCTCATACAATGCACCTACTCAGTTGCATTAAATCCGTTCCCTTGTGTAACCATTGGGAAAACAGCATTCTTTCAGCCACAGTGCGTCACACAGTACCAGTACATGAGGTCATTTAATGAACCTGGACCTAAAGGGCTACTTTGTAGTGATAGTGCCAAGATACCTAACTCCATTGTAGTGCAGAAACAAAACTAGGTCAGTGTCATGATGACACAGCGTTATTGAGATGAGGACTATATTAGATTTCCTCTGAAACTCACTAAATGTATGGTCTCATTTTTATGGCATGCATTCATTTAGCTTTTATCTGTTGAAATATTTGATATTTCTTTGCCAATACTTTGAAACTTGTGCAATTCCAGTTTACACCACAGGGAGGAGCTGTAGCGCTATAGGCTTTAAAGGAAGCTGCCGTCGCCTCTCAGAGTTGACGAGCAGTACTGAGAGGGACAGTCAGTAATTAAACTCTCCTAAGTTGTACCTTTTGTGGGAAGCTCAGAGAAACGCTGGTACATTTATTCTGGTCTTGTCCGCACACAAAACAACTGTGGAGTAAA
Organism: Centroberyx gerrardi; assembly: GCF_048128805.1. NCBI lineage: Eukaryota > Metazoa > Chordata > Actinopteri > Beryciformes > Berycidae > Centroberyx > Centroberyx gerrardi. The sequence continues at coordinate 6,371,234 of NC_136014.1, forward strand.
TTGTCACGATTTATTGGTGATCATATCTATCCTCACTTTGCATTACTTTGGAAAAATGTATTGTTTGGATTCACTGAATATGACAGGAATCTCTGGTCGCAGTTCTATTTAATTAATTCGCTTATTATTTTGACCAAATTTTATATTCACAGATCCAAATTCAAAAAGCAAAAGGCCAAACTTTCCAGAGCTGACTGCATCAAACAATACATTTCTTCAATATCCGAATGTACAAACAAAAAAGCTGTTAAAACGTATAACCACTTTCAGCAAGTAACAAGATATTTATTTAACTTACTATTACTATTACTATTTCTTTTCTTTATTTTTGTCTTTATTATTAACCTTTAGTCCCCCTGGCGTGTTTGTAATTGTGTGATTGTGATCAAGTTGTATACACAAAGTGTTGAGAACTTGTTGATATTGTTGTTGTAGTTGTAATAAAATAGTAAATAAAATAAAAAAATAATAAAAAAAATTAAACTCTCCTGTCTTCAATTCCCGTTTTCCCTGTTAGAAACAGGTCAGTATAAAACCACTCTTCAAAATAGTGAAGCTAACGTATCAATCATAATAAACTCATGAACCAAACTTTTCACTATGCTAGGGAATGGAGGATAGGGCATCGTCATAACTGGAAGTTAATGGGACAAGATGGCGGCCTGCACCTTTATTTTCTCTGTGTTTTATTGACCCAAACTTGGTCCTGTGAATGTATTTTATAAACTAATAGCTTTTGATCAATTATAAAAGGGGAATAGCCTACTGATAACCAATACTATACAGTTTATTTGAAAATTGCGGTGAAACATGAATGTATAAAAGTTTGTTAGCATCATGCTAACCTGTTATACGTTAGCTAGCTGACGTGTGTATGTTGGTTAGCTAGTATGCTAATCATTAGTTGTATTGTGGATGTTAGCTTTTGCCAAACCTTATGGTTCAAGGAGGAAGAAGTGGTTTATTCTTCAGTACCTTAAGTCAATGTTATTATTGATTTTTTTATGAAGATACTGTAACTAGGCAGATGTGAGTTTAGCATTAATGTGTAAGTACAGTAACGCTGACTGTACTGTATCCAGTTATAGTTTACTGCTATAAGGTACAGAAGCTATATTTAAAGTTTAAGTAAAGCTATGGTAACCCAATAGATTTAGATTTAAAATGATTTGTTATTTAAATAAAAGAGTTGATGAGCAGTACTGAGGAACAACAGCTAAACTGTCCTGTCTTCATTTTCCCTTATTATCTGTTGATGGGATCCCAGCCCCTTGGGACCTGTAACATTCTCTTCCCCAGAACCAAAGTGCGTCTGAATGATGTGAAAACTACAGAGGTGCAATACAAAGGTAAGAGTCCCCAAACCCCCCACACCCCATCCCTCTCCCCACTTTTCCATAACCTCAACCATAGAATGTTTATGTCAGTGTGGTTGAGGAAAAGTTAAAAGTAAAGGGAAATGACACTTTTTATATACTTTATAAACCAAGAGTTAATAGTCTGCAGGTTTTCATTCCAACCAAACACTACACCAGGTGATTTCACTGATCAGTTCCTCCTCTGGTTGAAGGTGTGTTAATCAGTGAAATCACCTGCTGTGACTGGCTGGAATAAAAACCTGCAGACTCTTGGGTCACGATGGCACATGGTTGAAAACCGCTGGTCTAGACAACACAAAATCGTGCGAGGCTCTCCTTCGCGTTAAGCCATCCGCGCTTCTCACCCAAGGCTCTGGGGAGAGGGGCGTGGGCGTGTCAGCGATGATGTCATCTTCGGGGGCCGTGATGCGCAGGAAGTCGACGTGTCTCGGTCTGGAGGGGTGGGACAGGGACGTGCAGAAGAGGAGAGACTCCTCCACCTCCCGCTGCCAGATCTCCTCCTGTCTCTGGAGAGCCTCATCTGGAGAAGAACAAGCAGAATCACTATCATTGTGGCATCTTGGTGGATCAGCAGGCTAGTTGTATAATATGCTAAATACTAGGGATGGGACAATGTATAAAAATTCAATATATGGCAATACAAAAATGTCCGTACCCTGAAAGCTGTTCTATAAATGCTCACAGCCCTCATCTTTGCATGTTTGAGGTAATTTAGTTAGAAATAAGAAGCAGTAATGTACTGGTCCATTTCCACCTTGTAGTAGATTTTGTTTGAGATGACCTCCATTCCTCATGTAAATGCCTGACAAATAAACCACCCGAATGCCAAATAAACCAAATGCAGAGAGCTTTTAAAAGACCAACTGATTTTCTAGCCCTGTGGTAAATCATCTGTGTTAAGTTAAGCTTTAGTGTCACCATGAGGATAAAAGGGGGAACTTCAGCCAAGAATATGAAGAAAAACCTCTGCTGTTCCACTTCTGCATTTCAAAAACAAAACAAAATATGTTATATAAGTGTACGGAAAATTAGGACCGTGTGTTCCTTCCATTAAGTAGAGGGACAGAGTAGATCCAGGTGAGCAATGACCCCTTATTGCTTTCAGATATAAAATCCACCACATGGATCCAGCCAGGGAGACAGGTTAAAGAGGGATTTTTTTAAACCTTGAAGCAAGAGAGAGGTGGATTTTGTAAAAGGGCCTGCAACTCAACCGTGGGAAGGTGTTCTTAATGTTTTGTTCATAGAGCATAGTTGAACAATCAGTCAATCCAGTTTTTGCCTGATCAGTATCTTTAATTTCTCCATGATTATCAAGCACCCACGATTAAGCAAATGCACCAGAATGCAATACAGCCTTTGCTTCTGCAATACTGTAATTTGACTCTGGAGTAAAAACACACATATCCAAATATTGTACAGGTGCCAGGTCGAATACAAAGCATGATACAAAAGTAGAGTTCATACCCTGAAAGTTGCTCCCAAGGTGTATAAATATATTAACACTTACAGTAGGACATTTTGAACGTCACCTCTCTAGGTGTTGATACATGTATACACCTTGGGAGCAGCTTTCAGTGTGCAGATTTAGCTTTTTACAGACATTGCACCAAGCTTTATTATACATTGCCTTTTTGATGATTGTTTAGTAGTGAATGTCATATTTATGGAGGCTGAGGAAGTGGGGGGGTGCAGACACTGTGCCAGGTGGTTGGATGACGATGAGGATGCAGCGGGAGGCGGGTGCTCTTAGATGGATGTCTGGCGGTAGAAGGTTGACAGCTAATGATCCCCGGCCAACTGTGCTAATTGAACAACTGTCAAGAGTACACAGTGCAGCTGTAAGGCGAGAGAGAGTCTGAAGTAGCGTTTCCATTTATCACTACAATTATCGCACAATATATTACCAGCATATACTGTATGTTTTAACAAAGTCAATAGTCTGATTGAATTGGGATTCCTCTGAGCTGCCCAGTATAACCACTGCCTGCTGTAAGCACCTCTACTGGAGCAACTGGGGAATTCCTTATGGTCCAAGTTGAACACGGCACTAACACTGTTCCCACTGGGGGCACCCATGCTAAAAATGTATGCACTCATACTTCTGTAAGGCACTGTGGATAAATGCATCCACGAAATACTAGATGTACTCAAAGTCAGCTCAACCTGGAGAGTGTGTCTTCTTCACCTCCTGCATCCTGTTTTTCCCAGCCACTGAACTGATGAGTTTCTGTCACAAGCTCCCCTCTCTAACCTTTGGTATGGAGGGTAGGCTGTGTTACATGCGTCAAATTAAAGCAGCATGCCATCATTTCAGATGGAGTGCCAACAGAGAGGCCAGTTGTGTAACCTCCAGCGGACACATAACATACTCAAAGCCAGATTAAACAGATCACATTGTTCCAGCTTATGGAAATGTGTTATCTGTCCTAAATTCAGCCACATTAAACAGAATATTGGATTTTGAGAATCGTCCTCAAAGCGCTCATTGAAGGCTCTCCATCCCTCCCTCTCTCTGTCTCTCTCTCTCTCTTTCTCTCTCTTCCTCGCTCTCATTCTAATCATCATCCTCCACAGATTTCTTGTCATTCACGAGGCTCAGAGCATTAATCCTATTTGGACAGCCAGGCGTTCCTGCTGCCCTGCCTGGATGGGCTTTCATTTCCTGAAAGGCTAAGAAGAGCCGTCAGACTCTTTTCTGACCTAGCACTGAGAGTACAAACACTTGGACTGCACACGTGAACAAATAAGTTGTAATGGGAAGTGAATGCTGTGAATGGAATCAGTCTGTCAGCACTGAGTGAAAGGCAGACAATTTGAATCGGTTTTAAAAACAGATACAGGTGTAATGTCATGCTGGGTATGCATCTGGCCCATGTGAAAAACACTCACCTTTCAGCCATATTAACACTTACTATTAAGTATACCACCTCATGGAGATGATCAACAAGAGGCACTTGAGCTGCCTAATGTCACCATGATATAGTAAACACTACGAGTTATGCTAATGAGGTCATTAAGTAAGCTAATCAATGTATTAATTAGCAGATATTTCTATGTCAACTTGTCTTCACATAACACATGGGTGGTATTAATATGAACTCTGTATCTTAAAGCATTAAGCAGTCAAGTAGTTTCAGTTTTGTCCTTATTAATATGCAAATTTATGCAACAAGGTGCTCCAAAATCGAATCCGATCATCTACTCTATAGGGGGAACCTGTGGTGTAAGTACAAAGTTTCTATCATGTACTGTTCTTGAGTTATTGTGTTCACAAGAATGTGTCTACACACTGACCGGCAGACAGACACCACCGTGACGACATAATAAACCGTAACCATAAAAAAAAGACTTACATGGTGTGATGCACCAACATCATGCAAGAGCGCACAGCTGCTTATGACTACTTGTTTTCTTTTAGACATTCCTAGAGCAATTCATCCGGTATGGTGCTAAATCCTGCCGTGTGCTTCTATTATATTAAGATATAGACAAAGAGATCCAAAATATTTGTCAAACACCATTAATTCTCCTCACAAGTCTTACATCAAACAGTTCTGCTGGCATGTATTCCAGCAGAACTGGTGGTTGGTAAAGATAGCCCAGCGAGCCCCTTGGATAAGAGTTTAAAACTGCAGTTAACTCATGGAGATTCAGTCAAGATTACGCTACCCTCCTGCACAGTTCGAATTTTTCCTTCCCTATCCCCCCCCCCCCCGACCCCCTCCACACACACACACACACACACACACACACACACTAATCCTGTTCTGTAGAGGGGAGCTCTGGCCGTCTCAGGTCAGTGCACCTCCCAGCATCGCACCAACCAAACCCTGCCACCAGGGTATCCACATCAGGTGCTCACCTAGTACTTCACGCCTGAGCAAACGCACGCACACGCACGCACGCGCACAGACGTAGCGGTATGTCAAACCAGCATGGGGTCATTATTCACAGACTACCACACATCCTTCAGGTCTGCTTCAGCAGCTGTGGTGAGTGAGAGTGAGTGTGTGTGTGTGTGTGCGTGTGTGTGCATGCTCAAATGACCCAGAGGAGGCAATAGGAGAGGATGAGACCAGACAACACCAGGCTAGGCTAGAGAATTAAAATCAGAGCGCTGTAATCGATGTCCAAACCTGACAGTCAGAAGTCGGCATGTACCACCATCAAAGCCCTCCGCTCTTCCTCCTCTGTTCACTCCACTAACCAACCTCTAAATTTCAATGTTATGTTTTTCACAAAGTCTGTACATAAGATCCATGTCTATCTGATGCTTTCTCTTGTTTTCACTATTTCATCTTGGTAGCAGTATTAGAATCTAGTAGTGGTAGCATATTATTTATTTATTAGTATTTTTACCTGAAGAGAGCACAGAGGCCAGACTGGCTTCTGCCTCATTGATGCATCTATAGGCCTGTGTCTGAATCTGAGCCTGGTTCTGTTCACTCAACCTCAGGTCTAACCAAGCCACTTTCTTTCTGGTATTCCTCTGATCCATTTCTGTTCCACTCGTGACGGAGGTGGCACTTCCAGCCCCCCGAGGGAATAAACTGAGCTTGTCCACTCTATCTGACCCTCAGAGTTGGCTGCTTCATGCTTACCAGTCAGGGTCAGAGGCAAAGAGGGATGACCGGGCCCAGGACTGGACAGACAGGAGGAGGACAGAGGGGACAGGATGGGGGACCTCTCCTCAAAGCTGCTAGATGTTCTTGGAGACACATCCAGGATTGCAGAGAGACAGGGCGAGGGCGTAGAGGAGGTTTCCGCAACAGTTGAAAGAGACGGTGATGAAGAATAGTTTGGCACCGTTGAGGAGTCAGGAGTCAAGTCGTAAGTATCTGGCGGAAGATTCAGAGGCCTCCCTGGCAATTCCGAGGGGTTCCACACCATGCCTAAGTCACAAGAAGTCTTCTTAGCGTCTGTGAAGGGTTCACTCTCTGCTTTCGCTGGCCTCCAGTCTTTGGCATCCCCTAGGCCCTCCATTCTCAGGGCTTGACGCAGACTCTGGCTCAGAGCCTCACCAAGGGCACGAAGCTCCTCAAATGGGAGAGGCTTGTCTTGGTCGGACCCCCCATCCTGGGTCTGCAGCTGGGGATGAGCGCAGAGTTCAGGCTGGCATCTCTGTTGCAGGATTTGGAGCTGCTGTGGAGCCTCTGCTGTGACCTCCTCACCCACACATCCATCTGAGGTAAACTGGAACTCATCTCTGTCCTCTCTGATCCAGTCTGCGCTGGTGAGACTCACCCGGCGTATGATGCCCTCCACCTCCTCGATCTTCCCCATGACTCGACATGCTGCATCCCTCTTCCCCATCTCCTCACACTGCCGTTGGGAGGACTTGTCTTCCACACCCTCTGCCTTCTGTTCCTCATCCACTTGGCTGGCCGCCCTGGTAGGGCTCAGGGCCTGGGCGATCCCCCCTTCTGGAGAATTCCTGGTGCTGTCTTGGGTCTCACTAGTCCCCTGAAGACTAGAGGGGGAGATGCATGTTGTGTACATCTCATTGTCATACTCTGAGAGGTCTGTGTCGGAGTCAATGAGAGTGAGTTCTTCTTTTAGAGATAGAACGTCTCCGGGGGAAAAAGGGTATGTCTGGCTAGAATACCTAAGAGAAACTGCAGAAGAGGGGCCTGGCAGCTTCACTCCCCATGTTGGTGTTGGGTCATGGGGACTCCACTCCCTCTCCTCCAACATTGAAGTACCTCTCTCCTCTCTCTCTTTCCCTATGGCTCTCTTTCTCCTGGCTGTGGGATTGCAGATGGCCGGCCTCTGTTCCACTATGTCCCACTCCTGGGTCTCCCCAAAGGTGGGAGTGCTCATTATCCAAAGCTTCTTCAGTCTCCTTCCCCTCGGTGCTGCTCGCGGACTCCCGGGTGTCAGCTTGAGAGTGTGCTGAAGGGTGCCGGTGCAGCCTAGCTCCTCCATTCTCCTCCTCCTCTTCCTGGGGATCTGGACTGCGGGGGACCTCGGCGAGATATCCTGGCTCTCCAGATAACTCTGGAGGTTCGGCTTAATCTTGGAGCCCTGGTGGTTGCCCATGCCCATGAAAGCCTGGCAGTCTAAACACAACGGTAACAGCTCTGTCAGCCAGTGGAGCTCAGAAGAGTCGTCCACTGCCTCGAGGTTTTCTTTAAAATCCTGAAGGCCAAATTTGTCTGCTTGACCCCCCTGCACCATCTCAGCTGGTCCCTCCTCCTCGCAGCTGGGGGTTAGTCCTGGTTGGTACTTGAGAGGGGCCTCCGAGGGGGAAGCCAGGCCCCTGCAGAGGGAGAGGGATGGACTCACACAGCTCCTCTCTCTGATGGGGACGTAGAGATGCAAGGTAGTGTGAGTCTCCTTCATGATTTTCTTTTATTGCTATAGGCAAAGCAGATGATGGTTGGCTAACAGCTGGATTTCTTCTTTGGAGTGTTACGACCAATAAAGTCTGAATCACCAGTGAGCAGCTTCATGAATCCTGATACAAATAAAAGAAAGACTACATTTATTTCATGCCACTATAAATTCAAATCAATTTATGTGTACATATCTACTTGCAGACACACAAAAACAAACACACTAACACACACACACACACAGTACATAGATCTGTATTGAGATAATATGCATGTGAGAAGAATTCTTTGCCTTTTTTACCAAATAGATCAATTACGTAATTTCAATGTAATTTTATGGATTAATCAATTTACACTTTCTAAACACTCCTGACCCAGGATCACAAAGATCAAAGATCAAAGAATGAACCAGCTTGTATTACTACTGTTTACAAGTCTGTTTTTGTTATATTGCTCATATTCCCATCTATAGCCTTCCTATCTACCCACAAAGTTGACCACTAGATCAAAAAGTCACCATTGTTGGTTAAATTGTACTTTTACTTTGCAATACTTTTCAAAACTTCCAATATTCACAACTGTTAGCAAAATTGTCACATGCAAAAAAAGAAGAAATACAAGCAAAACATTTATTTAAACAAGCTCACTCACCCGTATTTGATGCATCCCTCCATCTAGCAGCAGGTTATTCCTTTGTTGCAGTTGCAGCGACATTCAGGTGACAGAGGACAACCTCCCGCCCACTGCAGTGACAGACGTGGGCTTTGGCAAATCACCGCCGCCAATGCTACTTAGGACGACTCCCATTGGATCATCAGATAAGAATCAAGACCAGTAATCCACTAAGGACTGACAGGTATTGAAGGGAACACTTAAACAAACAGACGGTGGGCTCAATGAGGATTTGCCACTAATCAATCTAATCCTCTACAGTTGACTTCAATCTATAGTGGAATAGACACAAGATGGGCAGCCTTGAGTATCTCTTGCTCAAATTATTTTATTTTCTCACTTTATAGAAGTAGTTGAAATGGCATAGTGAACCAATATAAATTGTTTTCTTCTGCAAGAGTTATCTGCTAGGTCATTTTTTGGGGAGAGCAGGGACAAAAGTGGATTTTTTTTTCTCTTAATCCTGAATTCCTTGGTGGTAGGAGTGTCACTTGTGTGTTAAATGCAGTTCAAATTCATATACTGGAACCATGTCATTTTTTGCAGAAATTTTGACATTTTTCACCCAGATGTAGAGTCCTTCATACAAAAGTAATACAGTCTACGGTTAAAGGTAATAGTATAGGTAATAGTAGCATTGACATTGTTACACAGAGTGGATATGACTTAGATAAGTACTTGTACATGGAATAATAATGTGGCTTCTTGTGATTTATGGCTGTGAATCTATACAGGCTATCAATAATCTCTCTTAACCTGAATCATGTAAGTCACATCTGCCCTCCCTGTCAACTACTGACCGCGGACTCTATGTAGGTCAGCTGTGCTCCATACTGAGCTGCAGTGGTCAGCGAGTGCACAGAGCTAATCTGACATGCTGGCCAGCTGTCGTGGGCATGGATTACCGAAAACAAACTTTGAAGAAAAAATGTTAGCTGTGTTTTGTGCATTGTGAGACTGTGGAGTCAAATGTCATCTTACACATCTTGAAATAATGGGTATAGACGGCAATAATAACACTACTCTAATTACAAGCTGTGAACTGAAATAAATTGGCCATTTAATTTCCCTTGAACTATTCTATGGATTTGGGGAAAAAAACGAATCCAAAAGCAACTCTTTGTGCACTCCACTACTGTGCACTGCTGATTACATTTTTAAGGGGGTAATGATTAATCTATAATTACATTTGAACTTTCTCAACAATGGTTGTGGCAATAAACACAACATCCCCACAGCTTCTATTGCCTTAAATGAATGAGAGCAAAGGACCAGCAAGAGCTTCACAAGCAAGGTGCTGAAAACCCTGCAGTGCAGATTATGATGATGGAACTAGCCGATACAATACATTATAGAGCAGGTGACAGAAAAGCGTTGTTGGATTCTTTGGGGGCTTTTACTTGAAATACAAACAGGTAGAGAGAGACACATAGATACACAGATTGAAAGCAATTTAAAGGACACTTCACCGAACAACAAATCTGATTTATTGTGCGGTTAGTGTCATTGTGTCATCAATACTGCCAAAGCTATGAACGGTATTGCACAAATTCAGTTGTTTTGATAGTCACTGAGAGGTAATGTCATTGAATATGTCCTCTGAGTAGTGTCATTTGGATGGCAATTAATCAGTGTCATGCAGCTCCGTCAAATGATGCAAATGTAAAAATAGCATGGCTTAAAGCCTCACTATCGGGATATTGTTTGGAAAATATTGTTTTCCCAGTTTTCTAAGTTCCCAGTTGTTTTATAGGCATGATGCATAGGACTGCCTATATTCAAATCAAAACGAAGATACAATCAAAAGTACTGTATAATCAATCACATTGAAGGGTGGGACAAAAGAAAACTCAGATGTATTATGGAAGAAATTCCCCTTTAATGAATTAGGAAGGAAATATCTAGCCTATAGATATTGGAAGTACTGTAAATATCAAACTTACAGTTTTTCACAATTGTTTATACACTAAAACTGGAACTTGGGACACAATAACTAAAACCTAAAACTCATGTTTCAAATCCCTAAACCAAGTCTGCAAACCTACAAGCACATTTTCTGCTTTTCACTCAGTTTGAAATTCTCTATCACACTTTTTGCAAAACACTACACACAGTAATGTGAAGTTTTCTCTCATTCTCTACCTTAGGCACAGCATTCAAAAACTAAAATCACATGTGTTCATTTGGAAGCACTGCCATCCCAAATGTTTAACTTCATTTACCAATTGGCCACATCCACTCATCACACATATAAACACTAATATCTGAATTGTTCACTCTGAAATCAGAGCTTTAGCACTGTAAAAAAGGCCACAGGTGAGCTCTCCTGTTTTTGAGAACAATGGAAACCAATGTTGCAGTGAGAGCGAGAGGAAGAGGAGTGAGAGGAAGAGGAGGAAGAGGAGGACAAGGACAAAGAAGAGCAAGGAGAACAGTTACTGTATCTCAGATAAGATCCAGGTCACTTTGGTTCACCATGTGGTCCACATGGGTTGAGCATGAGGGAGGCTGGGCAGAGAGTCCAGACCAACCTGAGCTTCACTGCTGCTTCCATCATCCAGACATTCAGAAATAAGAACAGGCAAGTAGCCTCCTGTCTGCACCATGCTACTGTTCTTTATACTGTAGTATACTGTAGTAGTAGCAGCAGTAGTAGTAGTAGTAGTAGTAGTAGTAGTAAGAGTCCTACATATCAGTAGGCCTGTGCTACTCAGTGATGGTTGGCCTATGTTACAGTAATGTGTCATTTCATATTGAAAAATAGAAATATTCTTGTACCCTAACCAATCACATCATGTTTTTAGATCTTCTGCAGAACTGAGAGACGACCAGTCTGTGTGAACAGCTTGTGATGCAGATGAGGTGCTGTCCGACCCAAATAGGAGGCAGGATGCAGCCTCATTCTTTTTCAATTTTTATTTTTATGTTTTTTTTACAGAAAAGCCTTTTTTCTGTTTTTATCCTACTGCATTGTGTTTTGTATGTAGAACACTTCAAATATCCAACACATTCAAGTGTTGAAATAAAGTATTTGTGATTGAAATAAAGTATGTGTGTTACTATATTACTGTATAGTGTAACAGCCTTTTACAACAGGCTACTGTGCATAAGTCTAACTCTGAACATGCAAAAGGCATAAGCCTACTGATGAAATATTCATAATAGTGTTTTCCGTTAAGCACATCAGTGTGTAGTAGGTTGTTAGAAAGATGTATTCATGTGATGGTTGTGTGTGTCATTTTACTGCAAAAAAGCATTTTGAAAAGAGATAAAATGGTTTTGAATACAGTGCTTAATTTTGCCAGTGATTTGTGGAGTTTTGCATTTTGTGTTAGTGGTTTTGTGTTTTGTGTTTAGAGTTTTGAGAAAATGAGCCCTAGTTTCAGAAAATGTGTTTAAGCAATTGTGAAAAACTGTAATATCTACTGTCCACTAGATGTCAGCAATGCCTTTAGCAGCAGATGTGATCCTGTCTTCTTTGTAAGCAGGTCTGCAGTTGGCTTTTCTCATCTGTCTCCTGATCAGTGAATGAAGCCGAATGAAGTTTAGTACCCAATGAAGTTTGGACACTCGACTAATGCTGATTGATGATGTAGGCTCTGCTTCCTATAGAAAGGGAAGTTCAAGGTAAATACCATTCAATTTAGAAAATCACACAGGCTGTGGTATTCATGTCTGAGACAGTCCTATCAATATTTGGCCAGACAGTATTATGTGAAAACCCCCCTCCTGTCTTTCCCGATTCATTTTAATGGAGCAGCTGCAGATTTTATATTGTAATATCATCTATTCAAGTCTTATTGGTTCAATCAAGTTAAATCAAATTCCCCTGCCTTAAGGCTTCACTGTAGCTGTGTCACCTCCAAACAGGTGAAACATTTTTGACTGAGCACACTAGCTCTTTTCAGCAACACACTGCTTTATGGACAACAATAACTTAACTAAATTGACAGCTCCTGATGGATTCATCTTCCATATCCTTTTAGAGGATATGGAACAAAGCATTTGGCAAAGTCCCTGCATCTAATATCACTTGCCACCAAAACTGTCCAACCCACTTATATAAATAGACAAAATTTCTGGGGACAAAGTGGCACAATGACAGTTGACTGACAAGGTATAATTATTTAGTCAGTGTGATAAATGATTAGACGTAGGTCACCAATCAGCTTAGAGGGAACATTTGTCCTGAATGCTCCCTGATGAGATTTTGTTTAGATATGGCTTCCTAATAGATTTCTGGCTTTTTTTTTTTTATTGATCTTTGCTCTCCAATATAATGATAAAAAATTCCAAGATCAAAATTGTCCTCATGATTAAGATATGGAGAGTGACACATCTTGCTATTGCCAGTTGATGCCCCTGTTCCCACCATAGCATAACTGTGGCCCAAATAAGGCTTTGTTATTGGGCTGTTAACAAAATTGCTGTCAGGGTTGATTGTGGACCAATAAAGCCCCCAACGTTGCATAAAGAGGGTTTGCAACAACATAAGCCTGAGTTACAAGAAAGGTCTATTTATACCACTTTGTAATTCCTTATCAAATAAGTAAATACGTAAGTAATTGAGCAAGCAAGCAAGTAAACAAGCAACTAAGTCAGTAAGCAAGCAAATACGTAGTAAGTAAATAAGTAAACAAGTAAGCAAGCAAGCAAGTACTTAAGTAAGTAGGTAAGTAAACAAACAAATGCTAAAATTCCCTATCTATTCCTTCCAGAAGTTTCTAATAGTACAATATGTGCCCACCACGACAATATCAGGCAATTATTGACTTATTGGAAAGTTGTTTTCCCTCCCAGGCCAAGATTAAAAAGAAAATATCAAAAAACAAACAAATGAAAATCTATTTTGTAAACTGAAATGAAATCTACCTGCAGACTGTGACACTAGTGTGTATGTGTGTAAGAAATTGTAGTAGGTGTATGCTTGTTTGTGAGTGTGTGTGTGTGTGTGTGTGTGTGTGTGTGTGTGAGAGAGAGAGAGCGAGAGAGAGAGAGAGAGACAAATAGAGACAAATAGAGAGAAACAGAGAGGCAGCGCCCGCACCATCCTTAACTTTCGCATTCAACCCAAGTGCTGCCATTCATTTCTACCTTCTGACCACCGTGCGTCATTGCCAGACAGGGAGTCAACCAAACTGCTGACTCCTGGGGGGTCCGGGGTGGGGGGAGTGGGGGGGGTTAAACCAAAGTGTAGAAGAAGTGTGGACCGATCATCACCATCCATCATCATCATCATCATCATCATCATCATCACCGGGCTCGCCCTCTGATGCTCCGGGTCCGTCCGTCCGCAGGTCCGCACTGCTGGCGTCGGGGCGCAGGGAGGAGGAGGAGGAGGAGGAGGAGAGGAGGGGGGAGGAGGAGGAGGAGGAGGGGGAGGACTGGTGGAAGGGAAGGGAAGGGAAGGGAAGGAGGAGGGGAGTGGGGGGGCTCGGCCGGGCTGCCCTATATGGCTGTGGATGAGCTCTATGCTAATATCGGCTTGAGGGGCAACGCATCGCGTTTCTGCCGACAGTCAGTGGTGGCTTTCAGAGTCTGAGCAGGCTCCTTCGCAGCCATGGCTGAGGGCGGAGAAGGGGAAGATGAGATCCAATTCTTGAGAACTGTAAGTAAAACATTTGATTCGGTTTGTATGCCGTTGATAGCGCTACAGTTTGCACTCGGTTGCAGCCAATTAACTGCTTCTGTCCAGAGGCGGGTATAGGCTACAGCCTGTCAATAAGTCACGTCAAATCACCGGTCCAAGTTAGATGTTGTGGAAGTTAATGTAAAAAAGAGGGTTGTTGTGCGTTTATTGTTGCTTTGCTCCTGCATGAATGATGAATTTTGGAAGTTGTCGCAGGGTTGCATGCGTGCTGCACCCCGGGGCCCCCCGGCGCACCTGTCGACAGGACTCCGGCCGGGGGAATCTCAATGAGAGTCCCATCTGCAGGTGCAAGGGCAAAAACGACCTAACACGGGCTTTTTTTGCATTTCATAGCCTTCATCTTATTATTCGGTCTTCTGATACGAGTCTGGCACGGCAAATCACGGCGCGGTGTGTAAAAAATGTTATTCATCTTGTAATATTTTCACATATTATTCCCCTCGAGGATACATAATCAGACTATTTTTACTTTTATTGGTTGATTTCTCATGCCCAGGAAGAAGACTTTCAATAAGTTTGCGCTCACACGCAAGCCGCCCTCTGCAATTACTATTTTAGTTGTTTGACGCAAATTGCTTACGGTCTCCCTGCTGTATGCGGTTATGCACAGCAGTTATGCTTGTAAATGATATGACAGGTTGTATGTTGGTGTGGTGGGAATATCTGTAACGGCCGCTTGACCGCGCACGTATTCTTGCCTCATGCAGCTTTTTTGACCGCAGGACATGTTGCATGAAGACCAGTAAGTCCAGTGTCACAGTTTAGGCTCAGGCCGTTGAGATACAGCACGGGTTCTCAAATGTTTTCATGTTACAGACCCCCAAATACACACACATTAGGTCCCAGACTCCCATTTGATAAGATTTTGCCCCTAGGATCAATATGGGGAGGTTGTTGTTGTTGATTAATTTCTAGTGAATTAAATTATAGTGAAATTCCTCATTTAACTGGGGACCCCATGGTACCCCCTCAAGGACCCCTGGAGGTCCCAGGACCCCACTTTGAGACCACTGATGGATAGGACCAAACAGATTGCTCAGTTCATAGACATGTTGTTTTTGGTGGTGGTGAGACTTTCTTCTGCCGTTGGTTGAAATCCATTGGTGTCTGAATAGGAGATTTAGTCTCTGTCTTGAGTAACTGTTATGTGTTTGCTGTATGGTGCTCATGGGAGGACAAAGTGTCTCTCTGATGCACATTATTGGCCACAGCCTATCATCGCTGTCCTGCAGGTGCATAATATCTCAGAAAAGTCAGCTTTAGGAATGGAGAAAAGATGGAGTTTCCTATTGATGCCCATGTATTTTTGAATTTTTTGAGATATAACTCTCTATCATGGTTTGAGATGTTGATCTATACGCAAGCTCCTATAGGCCACTTGTCAGTGACAGGCAGGGACCCTGTATTTAACGGCCCCTACTATTCAGGATGCCTGATATGCGGAGCCACGCCTCTCGGATTCCACTGTCACAATGGCATCCTGATTATCTGATGACAACAGCGACTTGTGAAGGGGGTTTCCCTGAAGACCACAGGGCCTTGTTATCAGACTGGAGTGGCGAGAGAAGCGCGCCCTCGCAGCAAGCCCCGAAATAAGGGTGCTAATTGAAACACATTACATTACAATCTGTTGAACATTATACAATAAGCCTGTGTACAAGCTGGCATGTCTTCAGCGGGCGGTTTGTAACTCGTTCCCACCTTGAAATTAAATTAGTTACAGGACAACTTGTGGTGGAGTTTTTTTTCCAATCCTCAGAGAAAGTAATCTGTTCAGAATAGTTCTAGAAATGGTCAATAGGCATACATCCTCCACCCAAACCATCCTGGTATTTGACACCACTGTCAGCCGGTGATAGAGGTCTAGACACACTGATTGAATTTCAGTCTGCCGCGTGACGCATGGAGTGCGTTAAGTCTCACTCTGCTGTTGAAGTGTAACATTGGGAAAGCTGGCAGCGATGAGAGCTTCTCCGTCAAAGGGAACAGCAGTGAAAAGCGGCTGGGAGGAGGAAAATGTTACACCTCTACCACAAGGTGAGGAGGGCTATCCCTGCTGCAACTGTATAGCCCCGCTCTCACACCCTGCAGCCCCCCGCTTTACTGATATCGGAGCTACAAAACTGCAAACTTCACAGCCTGGACACTCATTATCTATGGCAATGCAAAAAAAGTTACAGGCAATTCTGTGCTGACTGATCAGGCATCAGTTTTCTGGGGTTGTGGCATTAGTTTTCCACTGAAATTGAATTTTGAATAGAAGTGACAGGGCTGTTGTGGTTTCTGGAGGTTTAGTCTCTGTCCAAGCAAGACCTGAGAGAAGTCATATGATGCAATAGTCAAGTTCAAGTGTTGCTGATGAGTCCTGCGGCTCCATATAATAGAAAAACAATCTCACAAAGGTTAAAGAATTCAAGACCGCTTGTGTTATTCTTTTAAATTTAGGTTTTCTCTTTGAGAAAATGATCAAATTTACAGCTTTGGCTTGTATCACACATGACATGGGAGAATAAAACATCATTACTTTAACTCTACAAGTTGTTTGCTCAGTATTACCTTTTAATATTGATTTGTTATTTACGGTATTATTATGAGAACACTTTTAATGGGGAGTTGCAGTGTCAACTGATAATGATACCCAGTCTCCCATCTTATTTGTTGTATCACAGTGATTCCGTTACATTGTGTTGCTTTGCTGTTTGAAGTGATGGGATTACACTTAACAAAGAAGAAATACTCAAATGTTTTCATTTATTCTAAGAACTGTGCTGCTTTGCTTAAATGACACCAGACACCGCCGTTGTTGTCAGGTGAAAATCTTGTAACTCGAATTTTGAGAAAATTGATTTTCAAGTTCTATGACCCTTTGGCTTATGAAACCATTTCAAAACCTTTTGGATGAACTGAAAAATGCAAAGAACAAGGCTGTTTTTCTTAGTCCCTGAAAAGTTAACAATTTGGAGATAAAAGGTTTTCACCTGACAGCAGCGTAACCTTGTCCAGGTGAGCTGAAGCTTGCCGCTGCTACACCTTTAAAAACAGCCAGGTGATCCGGGCATCCAGTCCGCCAGTAGCTCCTCGGGGCTTATTTGGAGTTTATGTTGTTCTGGAAGCCTTCTGCATACCAAGGCGAGGACTCGAGAGGTTTAAATTTAGCCTTTTAAAAGCTGATGCTTCCACAGCACATACAGCTCTGCTCCCCCTGGCACCAAACCACACCAGGGTCAGGGCTTCAGCTGGGCGCAGCACAAGACCAGTGGCACTTTAACACCATTTTTATAGGGATAAACTAGCATTTAGAAATCAACAGCTCGATACCACAACGTAATATACAGCATTTTATAAAGCTCTGTTCCACAAAGTATTGTACAGTGCGATTAAGCCATATTTAAACAAGAGCTTTAAGTGTAACGCAGCAAGAGGTGTTTTAAATTGACAAATATATCAAACGAATCTACATGTGCTACATCTCTGGTATGCTTGGCACCGTTTGAAACACATCGAATCATTTATTCATAGAAAAGATTTGTTTTTGGAGAGTCTGCATAGGGTTTAGCAGACAAGACAATAGCGTTGTTATTGTGGGATTGGCTCCCTTCGTCACAGGTCCTTAATCTCGTCGGCCATGGAGAGGCACAGAGAAGATCAGAGTCATTGCCAAATTGGATATTGTGGCGTACTGAAATGCGATAATTTGAAGTTGAATGGTTAGGATTGAAATTGTGGAGTAGTATTGTTCAAATAGGCCAATGAGAATAGATGTTTGGATCTTAAACCAATGTTCAGGACAAATGAGAATATGCTTAAAGAGTGGTCTGATTATTGTTGTCAGATGTTGGGTTAGGTTGGGCTGTTCTCTTGTGATTGGCTGAAGAATGGACAGAGTTTAAAAGGAGTTTTAAAGGAGAACAGCAGTGTCATTTCTAGTTAGATCCCATTTACTTCTGTCTACATCTAGTTTACATTTCCACCAATCAATTTGCAGTGAAAGGCCTATGTAATTACACTTTTTAACATTTACTTGTGTCTCGTTTTTAAAATACAAACCATATGGTGTCAAACCTAGCTTGAAATGAACTGCCCTAAACAGCGCATGCATATGACAATAAAGTTTGTAAGGTGGCATGTTTTCCTGGAGCAGACTTCCATTTCTTCCTGTGGGAGTCAGGTGATTGACAGCAAGTAAAGCTCATTGATATGAAAACACTCAAGTTTGACCAAACCAAATGAAGGCTTCATGTTTACTGTGATGGATTATCTCGCTCTGTGGAAGTTGTTTTTCCATACTGTGCAAGAATGAATGGCAGCAAATGGCTTCTTCTGAAGGTAGAAAAACGAGTCCTGATGTCTCCAACTATACTGACTGTGTGCAGACACCACCAGGAATAATGTAAAGGAGAGGGGCAACCTAGATCATTGGCACAAACTTAAAAAAACACTGGTATTATCCTTTAAGGGAGTCACTGATAGAAGCAAGATCCCACCATTCCAGTATGCAACAAATATATTGCACTATTTGACAAGTTTGCTTCTTGCATCAGGGATAAGAGAGGGAGAGAGAGAGAGAGAGCGAGAGAGGCAGTGTTGTGTCCTACGGCCTCAGGTGACCCTCCCGCAGCTTGATCTAAATTGAATGGGAAGGATTTCCTCTGTATTGATTGAGCAGGCTCTGATGGCAGGGCCACAGTGTGTTCTCTGGCAGCAGCAGCTCCCCAGTCATCAGGACTGAAGGACATCGCGCCTGCTCTGCTTCCTATCACTTACACAAGGTGACAGGACCTCGCCTCACTAACTTCGCTTCGCACGGATAGATGAGGTGCTAGGGGTTCGAATTAATAGTGGACTAATTGGTCTTATTTCAGCTTTTTCATGCGAGTTATTTCCTGGAAAATGATCTGCAGTTACATTAAAATGTATGAATTTGCATCAAGATTTGTAAACACGAGATGTTATGAGGTCAGTTTGGAAGAAGATAGACAATAATGTGTGAATAGATACTGATTACTTGAACTATTATGTTAGCTAATAAAATGACTTGGTGTTAGAAATGGATCCATAGAAAATGTCATCACTTATGCAGAGTTCTAGGACTAAAAGACAAACTTGAAAATGGACTTGTTTACCCACATTGACATTAAAACGCGATCATTATATTGCTAAGGCCAGAGGTGAAGTTGTTATTTACCTCTGGCCGCTCCTGCCACGGGGAGAAAATGTTAACGTCATTCGGTGCCCCCCGCGGCCTTTTGTTTGCCAGAGAGCTGTCATACCTTTGCATTATGTCTGCAACCTTAAACCAGTGTTGACAAGCTTATGAAATAGCCATCAATTATGAAGGTGGAGGGACGCGGCTGTTTGTCATCTCAACCAGAGTTGAGCCTGAGGAGAGGCTGTTCTATGGCTTGTTTTCCCCTGCAGGCATTTTGTATAAAGAGTTAATTCCCAAATACTGTGTATCCATTATCTCAAGTCCAGTATCTCTAAAATATAGAGAATCCAGTCTGTAAAACTGTCATCATTCTGCTACCTCAGGACTTAAGGTACCGACTGTCCTTCAAAAAGTGCTATTATTTGGTGTCACCTTGTGTTATGAATAATTTTGCGCCACTTTTTTAAAGTAGTGGATGTTTCATTTTGGAACAAAACTCCATATCGTGACTTTGGTCTGAAGCTTTCACCGTCTCATAAATCCAAAGAATTTTAATTGACTGACTTAATTATACAAGCGTACAAGCATGATATACTCACCCTCTCATAATCAATAACTCATTTTAATTATTGCCTCTAAGTGTACTCAACGTTATCTGTTCACGCCGTTCCATACATCAAGCTGCATTTCACAACCAGTAAATAATCTGAACAGAGTTGAAGTTGCATCATAAGTATTGATGTTTCAGTTCTAGAGTTTTATTAGGAAACAGACTGTGCAGAGTGTGTTGCTTTGGAAGGCCGGGCGGAGTTAGCGGTAGAATCCCAGCAGGAGCAGCGAGAGGACTCTCAACCTAAATAATTACCTTCATTAATCAACAGAGGGCTGGAAAAGGTGCAGACGGCGAGCCTCTTGGAGTTTTGTTTGCCCCCAAGGTTACCGAGTTCATTTTCATTTAATGCCGGCGCCTGTGCAGTTCGCTCTCAGCTCTAAAACCACAATGCTTCTCTTCCTGAAACCCAGTTAGCATGTTTTCTGTGATTACAAGTAAGCACCGATCACATCTAAATTCATTCCGACAAGGCAAATAGATGCGAGGGTGTTTCACTTAAGGAAAACATAATGCGATTTGTCAATTTGCTGATAATTTGCTGGCATTCTGTTTTGCTGTAAGCCCTCTAACATCCCAGAAACAGCATTTTCTATTTGCCATGTGCATCCGACCACGGCGGCTGCGGTGTAGGGATGACATCTCGTAGCATGATGGATCTGGAAACCATTTCCATCCCTCGTAGGGAGGTTTACCTTGTCACAGACCGCTATTGATCCATTGCGAAACACTTAAATGCTCGCTGAACCTATCTTGTGTCGTGTCCTCTCTCGACCCGTCGCTGTTCCATCTCAGCACAGACCGCCTTGGGGGGAAAAAAACTTCCACGAAGCAAAAGCGCTTGAATTATCCCAATAACTGTGAATGCGGCCTACTGAGCCTTCTGTGGCACGAGAGGCCGAATTATCCTCCGTTTGCATCCATTTGGACAGACACAGCACCGGCATGGGGAGCAAAACCAGTACTGGCCTGGGTCAGGAGCCGAGAGCTTAGAGGAAGAAAAGAGGGCTTAAGTTGGTCTTCACTTCACCTGATCTCTGCACTTCTCTTTCTGTCTCCGTCAATCTCTGCTACTCTCTCTATCAGCCACACACACACACACCCTCCTCCACCCACTCACACCCCGACACACATCCATACTCTGACCTCCCTCCGCTCCCTCTCCTCCGTCACGTTGGATGATGGACATCGGAGAGGCTCTCAGGCCTTCGTCCCATCTCTCTGCTGCTGATGCGGGTGGCTCGGCCCCTGCATGCACGGCGGCCCCCCTTTATTTGGAGTTGCTCTGAAGCAATATGCATGCAAACTAAGCCAAGGAAATCCAATTTGTTATGGGGACACCGT
The DNA here is from genome assembly GCF_048128805.1 of Centroberyx gerrardi. NCBI lineage: Eukaryota > Metazoa > Chordata > Actinopteri > Beryciformes > Berycidae > Centroberyx > Centroberyx gerrardi. The sequence goes on from NC_136014.1 coordinate 6,392,376, forward strand.
ATAACTCTTGGAGTCTGTGATCCATGGCAATGTATTACGGGGCAAAACTCGCTTGACTGTGGAATTTTATTTCGTTCTTTTTTTTTTTACTCTATAGCTCAGGTGTGTGGTGCATTATTCACTTCGCCCCAAGATGTCTCAGAAGAATTTGAGATGCCTACACATACACACACAGACACACACACACACCTAAGCAAGCACACATGCAAGCACAAGATGAGTGACAGTAATAGCATAACGTTAAATGCATTTTTAATAACCAATCTCTATGCGCTGCTCCTGAGGTCAGACCTATTTCTAGTCTTTGTGAATAGTGTATGGAAGACTATTTTTACAAAGATCTCTTTCAAAGTATCCTTGAGAGGATTCTCTGAGGCTGTGTGGCAGCTATGATCACTGACAAAGTTTTGAATAGAACTATTTTTGTGCTGCTATGATTTTTGGAGGTCAAGGTATTTGAAACCGTTTTGTGGCAATAATGATGGATGAGAATCAACATGGAGGACATATTGGCATAAAGCATGCTTAATTTGCATGCTTAATTTTTCTACAACCAAAAACAAATTAATCATGTTTTAAAAGTAAAGGTCAAGATACACAGGCAACATTTGTAGGCAATGTGTGGGGAATTTTGCTGAGTATTATTCAAGGGTGTAATGTGTAATGTGTCTCATATGCAGATGGGAAAAACAAATTCTTAATGACATCATCTGTAATATGGTGTATGAGTGCCGTAAAACTGATGTACTAAATTAATCATTTGCGCAGAATAATCTGTATCTGACAGTTTCCAGTGTGGCAGCACTCAGCTCTCATGTTGACTCCATCTAGTTTGCGCTCTGGGGCTGGATGGCTGCTTGGTGGTGAGAGGTGGATGTAAACCTCAAGTACGCAAACATCTCATTAAACTGTCACTGCCGGAACCAGACTGGCTCTGTAGGAAATGACTCAAAACATGGCAGACTGGTCCTGCTACTGCTGCTCAACACAGGGCTGGCTGGATGATGAACTGTTGTTTTAGCACGCTGGTACGCTATGGGCTAATTTAAAAGTTGTTAGACTTTGATATGAAAGAACATGGTCTCTCTCTTTCCCTCTCTCTCTCTCTGTTTAACTCTGCTTGTCTGTCTGTCTCTTTGGTGTTGCCTGTTATAGCCTGTTTGTGTTAGGGAAAGTAGTTCATTAATGTTTATTAATGAACATAAAAAGCCGCAGTTTGGAGTTTTAGTTATAAAAGGTAACTTCAGATATTTGGAGCGCAAGTTAGCCAACTGGCAAACTTGAATGGCAAAGAAGGAACTCTGGTCAAAACATAGGATAAATAGAAAATATAAATAGCAATGAGTTATGTTTTTATTTATTCATGGCCGTGGCATTCGTGATGTTGGAAGGCCAGCAGCTAGCTAACTAGCTTACCTAGATAGCTATAGGCTAGTATGGCTAGTTTGAACTTGGAAGGTCAGCTAGGCTAACTAGCTAACTTAGTATGGTTTTTCAGTTAGTAGCAAGAGCGCTAGGCTTCATAATATTAGCTTCCTCCTCTCCTTACCCCCTTTCCTTTTTCTCTTTGCTTCAGTCTAACATTACTTGGTTCTTTGGCTCCACCTATTGAGGTTCAACTCAACCAATCAGATTATTTCTGACTCAAGAGCAGCTCTTTCTCCTAGAAATGTTTGTAGAGCTAAAACTCCTCCTCCACCTTCACTCTCTCTCTCTGTCTGTTGTTTACGTCCTCTGTTTTCATCCTGCTGTACTTAGAATTCTCTCAGTTTTTCAATGTCATTGCAGTTTGTCACTCTCTCCTCTGCCTTTAATCTGTTTATTTTTCACACTCCCTTTCTTCTTGGGGTTGGAACATTGCGATTGATAACTTTATTATTTATATCAAGCTCTCATGGTAGGACAGATAACTCATGAATGCGATGCCCGAAGCCTTTTGGCTACAGTTTGCTAACTTGCTTTTGTCCTGTGCTGCTGACAAACGGGCCATGTTGTATTTTGGATTCTTTATTATTTATTGTAGTTTTCATCTCTCATCCTGGGACCCAGGCTCATTAAAACACTAGTATTGTTGTCAAGTGGAGACCCAACACTGACAAACACTTAACCCTAACCCTAGGCAGTGAATGTCAGTTTGAGGAACTCTGCTTTGATTAGGCACCAACATCAGCCCTTATCAGATTATGGTTCTCGCACATCTACACTGTATCCTCTTTGCACTCCTTGTTCCTAGTTAAGCTTTACTAAAAACATGTAGCTCAACCTGCACTTATCACCCTGCCTGACATTTATGAGAAATACGACTCCCGAGCAATCAGCTATTTAGACAGACTACTGTACCCACCGAGACAGTGTGAACAAGGAGACAAACCCTCAAAATCCTCTGGGTTCCCTTTTGTTTTTCCTTTTTCCTTCCCAAAGTCTGCCTGTTGATCTTGACTGAGCATGTGCAAAGCATGCGTGTCAAAATAGCAGTGCTGAGGGATTGAGCAGATTCACCTTTTCTCAAGTTCACATTGGTGGCAGCGCCGGGTGAGTTGTGGGAGTTTATTTGGCACGCCGGGGCATCGGGAGCTCTCGGGTTTCGGGCCGGTGGATGCATCGGGCCACACGCGCGCACCTGCCGCCGTCCGTTAAGGCGCGGAGGGGCCTGCTGCTCGCCGAACGAACGGGGGGGAAAAGAGAAAAAGAGAGCGAGAGGGTGGGAAGCGCGGAGGGGTCTCCAGAGGGGCGGCAACACACCCAGCGGGTCCCAGCGGTCGCTCAAGGAAAGCCCAGACCCTGAGCGTGAGACGGTCTTTTGTTTGCCAGAGCGGGTGGGGTTAGGGTGGGGGTCCGGTGGGACGCCGGGTGGGGGGGACGGGTGGGGCAGGGTGGGGAGAGGGCAGGGTCAAGTTGCTGCTCTACACTTGGCAGTTGGGTAAAGCAGCCACCCCCCTCCACCCACCCATCTCCTCCTCCTCCAGGCCAGGACCCTATACATAGACTGTGATGGTGCTCCTTAGCTGTCTAGCAGATGGCCGCGCTGCCGCTGCGAGGATCACTTTGCCGCAGATTCACCAGATTCCCTGGCTTGGGACCAAGGGGGGGGGGGGGGGGACAGAGAGAGAGAGAGAGAGAGAGAGAGAGAGAGAGAGAAATTAGCCCTATTAAGAACGGGTCTCTGGCTTGTGGTGACACTTGGCCATTTCAGCGCAAATTTTGAGATCTGATCATAGAGATCGGATTTTATGAGATGACACTGCGGAGCGTCCCTTCACTCGACCTGAAAATGCCCCCAAGTGTGTCTCCTGTGGCTGTATTTATTTAGATCCGTGCTGGCATTATTATCTATTCCACTCTTCCTCTCCATCTCCACACATTGCTCAGATACACACTGTGGCTGGAGGGCGTCCAGACTACACAGCATTCTGATCCCAATGCGACCAAGTCCGCTTCTGGTTTTGAAGCTCCAATATCAATGTGAGCAAAATCCAATTTTTGGGCGTCCGGACCTGTCAGTGTGTCCTGGTGTGACTGGATGATAAAAATCCCATTGAAAGAGGATTGGAGCGTCTCAAAGAGCTGATAATTTTTCTTTAGTGGAATTTTTACTCCATTTTATATATTTACACAAACACAAACACGCATATACAATGCATGTAAGAAAACAGAGAGATGAGGGTGTAGGCATACACACACAATCAACACTACACTGGTTGTCTATGGGAAGCCCTTAACCTGAATAGATTCTCAAGCAACATTTTGATCAGATTCCACACATGAATATGTATAATATCCTGGATTTCAATGGTTTTATTGTTCCATGGCCTAAATGCTGTTTTAGAGGCCTTTCCACTGTGACAAGAGAAAATTCTGGGGGAAATGCAGAACATTTGTAATTTTATGGATTTTTTTTGGCATGAAAATGGTCAAATTTAAAGATATTGAAAATCAATGGCAAAAAATAGCTTCAATTCAAAAACATCAGCATCGGTATCAGCCTTCACAAACCCATATCGGTCGAACCTTAACACACACACATGCACAGATTCATGCAGGCGCACACAACACACACACACACACACACACACACACACACACACACCAAGCCAGTGGTGTTGCCAGGGCCAGTTGGTTTTATCAGGCCACCAGAATTCCAAACAGCTGAAAAGAAAGAGGCATATTTACTCAATTTTAAAGAGGTGACAAGTGTTCGGTCAGCCCGTGGCCATATTGAGTTTCCCTATCCTTAGCCTGGAACAACAAGCTGTGTATTCCTCCGTCAGGGAGCTATAGCAGGAAAGCCAATGGCGGCGATTCGGAGCCAACATCGATGCTTTCTGCCCTCCGTAATCGTCTGTCTGAAGCTCAAAACCGGGCTGTGTGTTAATTAAGAAGCTGCTGGTTTGGACTGTCCTGCCAACTTGGCCTCTCATTTAGTTCGCCGTGACATCTGACTCTGACGTGCTGAGATAGTGGCATAGGACCCCAAACACTATAGCTGACTGCGCTTCTCTTTATCTATTAAAGGTGCTTTAAATAAGGTTTTTATTGCCCCATAGCACAAAATGAGCATAATACATCTGCACGGGGTTTGATAGGGTTGTTGATCAATACCAATGACTACACAATTACTTCGCCAGGTGCTGAGATTTCTGGCTTTCAAGTTCCAGTCTGTACTCTGCATTGGAACGACCCCCCTCCCCCCCACCTCCTATTTTCAGCTGCTCAATGATGGAGGACGGTGCTCGGCGCTACAAGCAAGCGACCGGCATCACAAGACATTTGCAAGGCTTAAAAGCCTTGTTCTCAAGCCAAAAAAAGCAAATGACAAAGCAGTATTATTGTCACAGTATTTTGTATGCCGATATATTCCCTCTTCACTAGCCGTGTCTGTTGGATCTCCGCTCTAATTAGCAAGCTCGCTCCTCTATTGTGAAAATGTGACTTTATTGTTGGTGGCAGTTAGAGGCCACTGTAAACTGTGCCTCACCTGTCAATGTTGTTGCAGTTCCTTCATAGATTACTTAATGCCCCTTAAACTATCATTTGTTTGAATCAATTTGAGTCAAGCTTGACTCTCTATGCTGCACTATTGTGGAATGATATGGATCATTACTCTGATGAAGCAGAAATAGTTTGGAACTGGAGTGTGCAGATTATTATTACAGCTGTTTCAGGCTGTGAGGTCAGTATGTAATTGGCACCTAATACCAGCAACAACTCCAGGCTTGTCATATTCCCTTGCATGTACATTGCAGGGGTCAAGTGTTGTACCTTGCAGCGGTGTCACGGGCATTGATTACTCCTAGCCTAAATTGTTTCTTAGCGCAGGATTTAACGAGAGCAACTTTAAGGGAAATACTGCTCAATTTACAAATTCACTTACAGTATGTTATTCTTGTGGGAGAAGACGAGCCAATCAGTGCCTTTGATCATGAGCAACTCCCACATGTAGAAACCAGAAAAAACCCAGGCTCTAATATGTGATGCCACACCAACGCATACATTAACGGAGCTGCTCCACTGACTATGAATGGGACCCCGACTATTAGGACACATACAATGTCTGTTTGAACTTTTACATCCAAGTGGGCTTCAGATAATGGTAGCACTATGTGTTTAAAACCAGAAATCTACCCTAATCCCCAGAAAATTGTCCTGGATACTGTCACCTTCTCCATCTTTTGCAATTCATTTTCTATGGAACTGTACACCAGTGTGAAAGTGCAAATTAGGAACTTGATTTTCTCCCTTGTTTTTGTTTATGGGAGATAATAGGAAATGTCTACTAATGCAGAACAACATATTCAGCTGTATTCCCCTTTAACTAGTACTTCCCAATAAAAAGACAGCAAAAGACACACAAGTGCACAACCATATAGCAGCATCTAGTATAGCATCTCGTTGTATTTCTGGTCTAGTCTGCCATTGTTCCACATATTGTCAGCGCTTGTTATCTCTCCTCCTCTGTCTGTGGGTGCTGTGCAGCCTGTATCTATATCTACTGAATTAATACTGCTGTGAAGGAGGTGGGAGCCAGAACCATGGCAACCATCAGCTCAGATTAGTGTGGGACGAGAGCTGGCAGGAGACGCGCGCACACACACACACACACACACACACACACACACACACACACACACACACACACACACATACACACACACACACACACAAATCAATATGTGTGTGGGTAGTGCCAGCGAGGGCACTACACCCTCCACCCTGACAGTGAGAGATGTCCATTTGTTGGTTGTGTTGACCGCAGTTCAATGGGGGTCTTCCTCTCTCCCACAGCGTTACCAAAAGACTGCCCATAAATGGACAATGATGTAATAGAGTTACAAACGATATGACTCAAAGCTGGTTTACCCTCACTGCTATTGATTCTGTCAATTGTGGGTTTTAATTTCATTTATTTTTTCTTTTTTGCCACTGCAATTGTTCAAATTTGAAAACAGTGTTTCCTTTCGATGGTAAAGCCTCTATGGATTTTAACCCAGCCTGGGTGTGCGGCTGTATTCTTTGATTGCATTAAAAATGCATGCTCTACTCAAGATAAAAAAGCCCTTACCCTCCAAGACATACTAGTATGTACGATTATGGCAGATGTCTCTTTGCAATTTAGATGTCTAGTAAAACTGCAAACGGACATCAGCTATTATCATATATTTCAGATTTTTGAACATACTTTAAAGGGAATTTCTTCAGTCTGTAGTCTGCACTCTTTATCTGATTTCCTTAAAGCTTTGTGATTTTTAAAAGTGTATTCTGTTTAACACTAATCAAACCCAACTTTTAAGATATTCAAAAAGTTTCTGAGATACCCAAATGTCAACTTTTTTTGTAAAACAGCCTTGTTTTCAGATTGAGGTTTTCCAATGGGGTTTTGAAAGGGTTCCATAAAACCAAGGGGTTGTAGAATTTTCTCAACCCATAGAGAACCATGTAATCCTTCCAAGTGAACTCATTATGAAAATCACCAAAATTGGAGTTACAAGCTTTTCAAATGACAACAGCAATTTGTTAATGCAAGTCTCTGGGAAATGAAACTTTTTCTCTCAACATCACATGCAAGCAATTTCCCATAATTCCACAAGCTGCAGCAATAGCAAGAATAAGTAAAAGCCCCTTCCTACCCCAATCACCTTATGAAAAATCCCAAACCGCTGCATATTTTGCCTCATCAATCTCTTCCAAGCGAGGGAAGCTAGAAAGCGAGGAAACAAGAGCCAATGCAGATCAAAAGATCCGCGGGTCTTGTTTATTTTAGATGGGTCAGATTGTCCGACATCTTTTGGCTCTAACCCCCTCTCTCTCGCCTGGCAGGATGACGAGGTGGTGCTCCAGAGCGTGGCCACCATCCAGAAGGAGAATCGCAAGTTCTGCCTGTCCGCCGAGGGACTGGGAAACCGTCTGTGTTACCTGGAACCCACATCCGAGGCTAAGGTGAGGACGGCACAGTACATCTAGAGAGCTGATTGCTTCTGGAGATACTTCAGTTTTGACCTTAGCCATTCAAGCCATATGAGAAAATGTATTGATTTTTACACTGCAATTATTTGGCAGTCTATGGCAAGAGTCAATCCCACCTCTCTGACCCTCTTAACCCGTTTGTCTCTTTTCGTGTCGGGGGGACAGCCAGCAGGTTGAGATAGGAAAGCTCATTATTATTATGATTACTAATAGAAAGCTTATCTCTTCAACAATAAGCTGGCAGAATGAGGATTTACAGGATGAGACATTCCTAGTGAGTAATTAACTCAGCTGCATCAAATTTGCCCAGTTATGCATATTGCAACAAGTGATTTTGTGAAAACAAGACGCATTGTCTCTTGTTTGCATTGTTTAATCTGAACTGAATAGTAAATAGGTGTGTGCAATCTGGAAGACAATGTTGATTCTGATGAAGGGTGATAACGCAAAAAGTCGGAGCTCTATTACCAGCTATATGATTAGCCCGCTATCTGTTTCCCCCTGTCATGTCTGTGTCTCCTCTCTTAAAATCCATTACACTGCCCAGTAATTGGATCCTCGCACAATTAAATCAGGATCCATCCTCATTTGGCCAAATTAATTCTCCCGCGCAGATAAATAGACGCGCCCGGTCACGTTGCGTCAAAACGAACTCGCTTCAGACCGCAGTCCAACTTTCTCTCCCTCCTCGCCAGTGATTAGAGTGTAAATCTGTTTAAAGGAGGGTGAATCAAAGAGACACTCATGATTTATTTTGCTAGAAGCCATCTGTCCCTTCCCCTCTCCTTTTCCCTACCTTCCTCTCAAGTAATAGGGATGAATTGGAAAGTGCAGATTCTGGCCAGGTCCATGGTGCAATAACTAATTTGGGGAAAACAACCTCAGAAAATATTGTGAAAGTGCAAATATCAGCCATAATTCATGTCACACAGGGTTGGGAATTGTGACCAAATTTCCCAAACAATGGTAATTTTTCTTCAGATGATGAGATGAGTAGTCAAAGAAAGGTGTGATAAGTTATAGTTAAAGTAATAACATTTTCACATAAATAATACATATAAATACATATCTCATCCTGACTGAATGCTGTCAGTTGTCTGTTAGTAGCTGTTTTCTGTCTGTTGCTCAGCTTCCTGAGATGATGTACACTCTTAAAAAAAGATATGTTGAAACAAAACAGGATTCATTGTCCTTGGAGCACATACTGGATGTACTTAAAAAGTGATGAGTGTTAATAGCAACATAATTGATATATATCTTTATTCCAAGACATTTCTGATGGGAGAGTAGCTTTGCTGCTCGGCCTCTAGGTCGATGATGTCAGCACTGCAGATGCAGGTGAGACAGATAAGTGCAGAGTCCATATGGCTGCTGTTGTTACCGTTTGATTTTTCAGCTTCATGCACTTATGCTTTACGTGTCAGACTGAACATCAGCTTTTTCACAGCCTCAATACTCTCTGACAGCATGTGCCAGATGCTGATACGGCCAAGAATGGGAGCCTTTTATGAGCCGCGCATATCAAGCAAAGCCTGATTGAATTGGGCCATTGAATGATAAGACTGAAAGTAAAATCTCTGAGGATATTCACCATTCCCCTCCTCGCTTAGAGGACGCGCTCCCGCCCTACCCCGCTGAAAGTGTTATTGAACGGGGCGCGACACCTGCGGAGCTCTAGGTGGCCCGCCGTAAACGCCTCGCTCCTGACGACAGCGCCTCAGGCCTCCTTGGGTGTAAATTGCGGCTGAACGTCGGGGGTGACGGCTGTGGTTTTGGCACCAAGGGGAGCGACCGTCATCTGCTGGCTGATCTCAGGTGTTGACGCCTCGTTCCCCGGCCTCTGGATGAGCCTGGCTCCCTGCCTCCGCTGGTAGAGAGTCATTGGACCCAATAAAACAAATGGGCTAAGACAGAGTAAATAGAGTGGTGTTTCTGTCCCGCCACCATGCTACATGGTATGTGGGATATTATGTCATTATGATGGCATCTGTCTGTGTAGACACAACAACATCATACTCACACCACAGGTTCCCCCTATAGAGTAGATAATTAGATTTTGGAGCAGCTTGCTGCATAAATTTGCATATTAATAAGGAAAAACTTTCTTGAAACTACTCTAACTCCTTAACGCTTTAAAATATAGAGTTCATAATAATGCCACCCATGTGTTATGTTAAAACAGGTGTGTTGACATTTAATTATTTGGTCATTAATGCATTAATTAGCTTCATTAATAACCTCATTAGCATAACTGGTTATTTTTAATATATCGTTGTGATTATGGTGGGACATTAGGCAGCTTGAGTGCCTCTTGTATTAATGTGGCGTAGTTGTAATTAGCATTTAAAAAGATAGAGAATGTGAGGGAGTTATTGGGCTTTACAATACAATTGGAAGAAACTGAGCGCTAATATTTCTGTAGATGCTGAATTTAGATGAAGGTCATATTAGACATTTCTTAATTTCTTTGATCTCTTGTTTTGGAATAGCTTTCATAGGATATGTTCAGTTGCAAGTGGCATTTCTGAAGTTTAATAGTTTTTGACAAGCCCAAAGAAAACCCTGTATACTCAGTTTGAACTTTTGAAGAATTTTTAAGCATTTCTACTATTTTTAAGCATTACCGTAGCGCCTCCAGCTCCCTGCAGTGTGTTAAATAAAGGAGGCGTTTTAAAGGTCAGTGTGACCACCAAGAAAATCTCTCCTATTCCCAGACAGGGGAGAATGTACAGTATTTTTTTGGCCGGCCTCAGAAGAAGTATGATAATCGGGAAATTGGAGGTGAATAATTCATGAGAGGTGTAAGTTGTACAGCAGGTTGCGAGTTATCGCTGCATAAGGTCGTAAAGGGTCCTGTCACGTTGTAGCCTCTTGCAGGAAAACTGAAATATTTGGCTGACCCTCATCTCAATTTTTATAATAGATAACTAGTTTTCGGGGTTGGGAGTGTGTTATTTACTTGGGCTTGGAATTTTCTTATGTGGAAACTTCTTATCCTGGCGTAAGTCCATTCTGTAGCGGAAATAGAATAGAAATAAAGTGATGAAATAAATGAAATTGAGTGATGAATATCCGGATGGAGGTGATAAAGACATCTCGTTATTCTTACCTCTGAGTAGTGGACACACACACACACGCACATGCACAGTGGTGTCGGAGGATCCCGTGCGTGTTTGTGTTGAGTTACAGAGTGCCATCCTCATTATCACCCAGCAGCGTTCCCCCCTCCGCTCACATTTCTCACTCTGCAGAGGTCAGGGGTCAGTCGGCTGTGTTACCGAGTCAGGGTGGGCACCCGGCGCCTTAAATCATCCCCCCGTCCTCCGCCTCTGTTAAGTGGAGATGCATAATAGCGCGGATGAAGGGAAATGGGCCACTTGTGCTGCGATGGCAGTGCACACTCGAGCCAAATGTAAGGACGAGGCGTTAACTGTGAAAGTCAACAACAGCAGCTTTGTCGCAAAGTGCTTTCCGGACATAAATAGAAATTAAAAAAGACAGAACAAAGACATCACAAATTTCAAGGTATGAGGTCAGGGATACGAAGGGTTTGGAATGCTAAATGGAAGTTACAGCTCTCATAATTTGGTTGCTTATGTGTTGTTATTTATGTCATGTCAGCAGCTGACGCATAATGTTTATCAACAGTGCCATCTAGCACATCAAGAGGTAAATGCATTTGTAATGCCTTGACAAGCAGGTGAATTTAAAGCAGAAAAGGTCCGACTTTCAAGTATACTATGTATTTTTTCATTCTGCAGTATCTTGCATTGGAGTGAAGTTCAGTTGTCTTTATTCTGCATACGGCTCCAGGATGGGTTGCATTGAAAGTTTAAGGACAAAGATAGAGGGATGAATAAAGAGAAGTTTGCTGAAAGCGGAAGACAGATCTGAGGCCAGTTATAGCAGAGAAGCCACACTGCGCAGCTCTTTGGCTGGAGGAATAAGCCCCATAGCCAAACCAATTGTCGGTCATTGCAAACCGCAGCGCTCCACACCTTTTGGGCAGATGCTCAAAATTAACACCCCCCCCCCCCTCTTCATCCCAGGCCGGCCATCAGCAAAACACCGACATGGCAAAGAAGTTCCAAGTCATCGCAATTATTTATGACCGCCATTCCTCACTGAGCAGCTTAATGATTTCGGTCGGTCTCTTGTCTCAGATCGGTGCCTGCAATTAATTTCGCGACCGCGTTAATCACTGTTTTTACAAGACTTTGTGAATATGTGACTGTATAGATAAAATGTTACATGTGTGTGTGTGTGTGTGTGTGTGTGTGTGCGTGCGTCAGTCCTTGAAGTTAATCAGTATGATTTCACAGCACCGTATTATTTCTGGTTATTAAGCCGTTTCAGTTTCACTTCTTTGACTCTCTGCCTGAAGGAATTCAGAATAGAAAAGAATAAATCAGCATGTGTATGTGTAGCATCACTATCAGCAAAATACTCAGTGAGAGTAACATCATAACAGATCCCAATGCAGAAATGACTGAAATGGCAGCCTGCATCAACATTGAAATCCTGTGTAAATATAGCACCAAATATTTTTCTGATATCAGTTCAAAACGATTTCCAAAGCTGTTTTAATATGATTTTTTTTTACCACCTTTACCACCTGCACGTTGTTTGCTGGGATGCTACTTGTGTCTTAAACATTTCCAGCTTCAACTAGCAGCATAAAGCGTCCTAGGATGTTGAAAAATGTCTCATTTATAAAACTTACCACAGACGCTCAAAAAACCAGGAGGTCACAGGGGCAAAAAACACAGTCAAGGTATTGCAAGTGGAATAAACTCTGCTCCAGGCACATTGTTTTTCATACCCTGGAGAGGAGTGTGTCTTTGCTTAAAGCAGCTTGTCATTGCCTCTGCAACTGATGTTTCTTCCCCTCCGTCCCTTTGTCCTCTTCTCCTCCCTCCCTCCCTCCCTCCCTCCTTCCCTTCCTTCCCTCCGTCCTGCAGTATGTTCCTCCAGACCTGTGTATTTGTAACTTTGTCTTGGAGCAGTCCCTGTCAGTGCGGGCCCTGCAGGAGATGCTGGCTAACACTGGGCAGAACAGCGAGGGGGTGAGTATTGTCCACCAGACACACACACACACACACTTGCATACACACACGCATACATAAACCACTCTGCAGTCTTCAAGGAGCGCTCTGCTACAAAATGCCCTTGTCGTATTTCTACCTTAGTTGAGGGTGAAACAGTTCAGTAGGAGTTATAGTTAAAGATTCCATATTACTCAGTTTCCATGATTTTGTTTTCAAATCTACTATGGCTCAGGATAAAAACCAGGTCATCCTTAGCTAAAAGGGTATTTATTGAATGAACTTGAAGATTAAGTTAAAATACTGGACCCTGATTGGCCGACAACAGCATCTCCTCTAATTCAATTGAGGTAAACCTGCTGAGTGGAGGCTTTCCAGTTCAAATGCTGCAAGCTGGCCTGACTGGAAGGATTTCAGTGATTCTTTAGTGAGGGGAGCCAATCAGGATCAAGTCTAGTTGTGATGTGTTCACTGGAGTTAATCTGAAACTGCCTGGAAAAAAGGATGGATTTTTGAAAATGCAATAACTTTAAATGTAACCACTAAAATATAATCAAATTTTAACGTCTTCATTCAACATCTTTAATTATATATGTGTATAAATAGAGGAAAATTTGAAATCCGATCATAGGGCCTCTTTAAGTATGAAAATGTAGTTTTATAGTTTCCAGGTCTAAACTGACAACTTATTGCTTTAATTACTCATTGATTGTGGGGTTAATTTATACTGTAAGGTATTTCTTTTTTGCAGTAAAAGTTTGAGTTTGATAAGTGAATATGTGACATCAAAGAGTGAGTTAGATCAATAAGTCACCTCGGGCTTTAGATCAAGTCGTCAAGCCACAGTTGGCAATACTCTGAGCTACTACAACACCGAGAATTGTAATTGAATCCAGAATAGAAGCTGTCTCTTTTCATTCTCTGTAACACGTTCCTGTTTTGCAAAAAAAGAGATCAGAAAGCTCCGATAATGAAAGGCCGCCGGGCGTCACAGAGAGGAGGGAAATGATCTGTGAGTGCTTTGCTGCATCCACAGACCCCCCCCCGCCCCTCGCCCTCCGCTCACTTGATTTACACGTTAACAGTGGACGGCATCTCTCCTCCCCTTGCCTCCCAGCTCCGCTCCGGCTCGGTCGGCATGTTTATTAGAGCAGGTAAGTAATCTTTGATCAGGCTGACGCTCCGGAGCGCCGCGAGGGTGTCATCGGGCAGCGGGGGGCGAAGCACCGTGGGCTGCGGTGTGGTCTGTAAACCCCTGTCAGGTGTCCCGTGCCCGCTCATGCCGCTGCACTCTAACGCAATCACCTCATGTGTCATTTAATCTCATCAACCAGTCCGACGCTCTCAGCCGTAGACCCAGAGTGCGGTTTGACGAGAGGGGATGGCACCGCCCTTGTTTACATGAAATATGAAACGCATCCTCCTAATATGTCTTGGGGAAAAATGAAGAGAAAACAGTGCTTAAGCTCCCCAACGGCCCCCTTGTTAAATTTGAACAAATGAACTACTGCATACAACCTAGTAGCCTAGACCCAAGTTGCTTGTTTGTGGCGGTGGTTTCGTTCATCACTGGCCCTACTGGATCCACGTGGTCTGTGTTGACTTCCTTTATTGATGTGATGAGACTCTCTGTCTCGCCTCTAGACCCAAGACTAAAAGTTAATGATGCTTTTGCCTTCAGGGCTCCTAAACTGTGGAACAAATTACTATTGTTATTATTATTATCACTATTATTATTGTAGGTAGACCACGGGTATCCTAGGAACAGAGATGATACGCTATAGTGGCATGAATCATTGTGAGGTACAGATGTAGCTATTGTAGAAGCCCCACTGTTTACATTCTTGCTATAATGCTACACCTGCAAAATGAATCCCACAGTACTAATGCAGGATATAGCAGCGTTGGGAGGCTGCTACTCTGGCTGCCACTGTACCTCCACGCACAATATAGAGTTCTGGCACAGACAGCTCTTCAATTGTCTTATTTCAGAAGTGTACACCTTAGATCCTCTCCATTGGAGACTCTAGCCCTGTTATTGTTATTAGCCTGGGTAGCAGATTTGTATTGTGCTCAACAGTGCAACATTGTTGGCTGGCCTCGTTTGGCAGGACAACATGATGTTGGCTAGAATACAAACACTCTGGTAGCTAGGCTAATAAATCATCCCCACCGCCCCTCCTTTCCACAGCAAAGGCCCATTTCTCTCAATTGTTGCTCTCAGACTCTGTAATTGACTGCCATACATCCAAATAACGCTCTTTTCATTTGTATTTGTGTGTTACTAGAGTGCTGACCATGAGCAATGGGTAGGTCCATCAATTCATTCATCCATCGTGTTGTCGGTGTGCATGACAGCTCTACTGACCCAACGAAAGGTTTCAACTTTCGTCACTTTCACTTCAATGTGTTGCCTATTTCTTGATTGTCATCAGAGTCTAATTTACAGCTTACACAGGTAGGGAGAGATTGAGCAAATGGAAGTAAAAGGGCACATTTAGTTCCTTTTAGTGCTGTGTGGATTTACTTGAATATGGCATCCATAAAGTCACAGCTGCCTGCCTCCCGCTGAAGAGTAAATTAAGCATTCACCTAACCGTTGCTGAGAGCGTTCTCTGTCTCTCCGCCAGTCTGCAGACGATCGCTCAGCTTGTCACAGACTGACACCGAACTTTGCCTCTGAACTCTAATTTATGGCAATCTTGAAATAGACATCCTTTGGTGCTGTCACCTTGTGCACATGACTCAGATGTTTTGCCTGGCCTCTTTCAAGACAACTTTGTGTGCAAGTGTGCAAACATTTTGAGGTGAAAGTGTCCGCTTTCTCGTTTGCTTAAGCCATTTAGTCATCCTTTTTGCTTTTAATGCAATAAAATGCAAGCCTTAGTACATAGCTAACAAAATATTCTAGGGCTGACAAAAAAGAAATTCACAAATCTCTGTAAAAAGTTTTATTTATTTATTTATTTCATGTAATAGTTTGCTTTCCAAGGGAAGTAATGAGCTCTCATAATTTCTCTCATTTTCTACATGAAAGGATCTGAAAACCCACACGGTTGAAAACTCACTTCGTTGTTGTTGGTGTGTGTTGCTCCGTTCTCTCTTGGTTTGATCTCTAACATCAATGAATTTCAAGGGTATCAACACGAGGAAATGTCCTGGAATCAGTCTTGATTTCAGTGTTCACGCAAGCCACTGTGTTGAGCAAAACTGCTGTGGCTCCTCTTACAGCACTTGCAACACAATAGACTGACAACACACTCCACTTTCGTCTGTTTTTTACTTTCCCCCCTGTGGTTTCCATTTTTCGAGGGAGATGGCTGGAGTGGTGTTATGTTTTTTTTCTCCCCAACTCTCCCATATTACACATGTTAACAATTACACATCACATTTTGATGGACTGTTACGAAGCAAATGTAAAGCAAACGGAGCACGATCTCTGTCTCATTATCCGGATGATTTGAAGGATGTGGCGTGGGCAATATGCACATGAGAATCCATATATCAGATGGTACTTAGCAAATGAGTCTGGCGTGGACCTCCCGCTCTCCTCCGCGGCCTTGAAAAATTGATTACTGAGCTATTTCCCATGCTGTTCTGTATAAGATTAGCTATTGATATGAAGTGAACTTAGTCACGGTTTGGCTAGCTTTGTCAGGCTCTGGCATGGAGAATGCAGGTGCTGCTTCATTCTCGTAAAGCCAAGCTGGCAAGAGACTGTTAAAGGAATATACCATGTTTTTGGGAGATTGTCCCTTTGGTCAACTTGCCTGTTAAGTGATGAGAACATAAATCATCCATGTGTCTATAGTAGATCATTGGCTCTGGTGCTCCATGCTAACACTTTAGCATACACTATGTTGAGTGATAGTAGGCTCCATGCTAACACTTTAGCATACACTATGTTGAGTGATAGTAGGCTCCATGCTAACACTTTAGCATACACTATGTTGAGTGATAGTAGGCTCCATGCTAACACTTTAGTATACACCATGTTAGTAGGTGACTAGCATTATCTCAAAAGTGAAAAAATAAGAACTAGTAGCAGCTCTAAAGCTAACTGTTAAGTCTTGGCGGTGTTTGTAGGAGATTAGTAAAATTTACATGAATATATGATACAGAAACAATATACTGTTTGGAACTACTAGGAAGTACTTTCCCTGTCAGAATGTTTCTATTCCTTCAAGTCTTGGAGTGTCTTGTTTCCATAGGAAGTGAGGGTGGTTCCAAAAATAAACCACATATATTTCATTTTTAGAATGTATGAATCTACAAGCCATATTATAAAAACACTAACACTAACTTTTTATTACTATAAAGGCCAGTCGTCTCACAGAGACAATGCTAGTCGCCTACTATCACTCAACATAGTGTAACACAAACTCAAATTCTCTGTAATTCTCTCTCTCTCTCTCTCTCTCTCTCTAACACACACAATCACACACACACACACACTCCCAGTACCAAGCTGTGCTCTAGGATACAGTAATTTTACAGTGGGAGGGGCACTACCACCAAACCAAAGGTCACAGTTCCTGGCGATGATGTGTCAGCACGACAGCAAGCCTGAAATACAGCCCCCCCCCCCCCTCCCCCCCCCCCCTTCTCTTCTCCTCTCCCTCTTTCTTTCTCCCCACCCTCCATCTCTCACCACTCCCAGCTGTTGCAGGATACTCTTCCCATTTTTTCTTTTGATCGAACCTCCGTTTCCATTTGCGTCTGTCTTCCACAAGCCAGCTGGGAGAGACTTGGTAGCGAAGGGGGGCAGATTAGCTCGGGGTCATATTCAGGGGAGAGTCTGGAGTTCCCTTTAGGTCAGCTTAAACGCGACCACACGGGCAAAACGCACAAATTAACGCTGACAACTGGACAAGAAAAAAGATAGCCCCCATGGTATTGCTTGTTGGATAAACACTGCAGGGTTGCGTCACAGCGAGAAGGACCTGGGTTTGTTCCCGGTCCTGTCTGGAGATTGGAGGTTGTTTGCGTGGGTTTCCTCCAAGTCAGGTGGATTGGACACTCTAAATTGCCCATAGGTTTCAATATGAGTGTCTGTCTATCAGTGTTAGCCCTGTGATGCATTTTCACCAAGTGTATTGTGGGATAGGCTCCAGTTCCTCTGTGACACAGGAGGATTAAGCGGGTAGAGAAAATGAAACAGTGAATGAATGAATAAGCACTAGGCCCACAGTATCTGGTGTATAGGAGCGATGGGGTAAATTGTCTTTCATTTCACTTTCAATTCAAATTGTAAACTGAAACTGCAATTCATATGATGACAAAACCTTAAATTGTCAATAACGTCTCCACAGATTGGATATTAGAATGTATGTATGGCAGTTTTTTGAGTTTTAACACTTGCCAAACTAACCCCAACACTGCTCCATAGGCTTACCCTGTCCTGTAGTGTTTATGCAATACCATGTATGCTGTCTTACTCCTTGCTGATTTGAAGAAACCCATCAAGTTTGTGCTATTACTGAATAGAAAGACCTCGATTTAGATTTCACTGCTCATGGTATCTTGTCTTTTTCCCCATGCCTCTAGAGGTTGATAAAAAGGGTAAGTAGAATCTTTTTTCACCTCAGAGCAGGGGGAAAATCTTGACCCCCTCTCTTTTTTTTGGTCCACTTTTTCCTCCACATTTCCTCAGCCGTGGTACTACGTCGAAATTATTCTTGTTCGTCAGCGGAATGGGAAAGCTGTCTGATGGGTGTGGTACCTGTTTGTGTTTGTTTTTGTTTGACGGTGTGGAGTTTTGTTTGTTTCCATCCCTGTTTGTTTGTCTGTTATCCAGTTGCACTTGGGATAAGGGTCAGAAGTAGAAGATAAAATCCCGTACAGTCTCCCCCACACGGGGCCAAAATAGGGCCAGAAGTAGACAAAACTCAGAGTATTGAGATAAATCCCAATACAGTCTTACCTACATATGATGTGTTGCCTGTTTACTTGCTGGCAGGCGGGACAGGGGGGCGGACACCGGACCCTGCTCTACGGTCACGCCATCCTCCTGCGCCACTCCTTCAGCAGTATGGTGAGTATCAACAGTACCTCATTTGTATATAACAGTATATAATTTCATATTATGTTAAGTAAAGCTGGGTGACACATGCTGAAATTACCTTGAAAAGTACCAAATCTTATATTTTATTATTGGCATATGGTAACGCAAAGTGATTTAGGGGGTTAGGTTGTTATGAACAGGCAACATTTGAGGCAGTGTAGATGGAGAATATTGCTTTGAATGAATATAAGGGTTGTCCATCCATTTAGATTCCAGCGTAAGCTAAAAGTAAAAGTGCAGAAACTTGTCTGACATAATGCTGATTCATATTTTGCTCTCACCAGTACCTGACCTGTTTGAAGACATCAAGGTCTCTTACGGACAAGCTGTCTTTCGATGTCGGACTCCAAGAGGATTCAACAGGTACAGTATGACGAACCAGGCCCTCCCGGAGTTCACTTGGCTTTTTACTGCTTCTAATTGGACTCAGTCCTCCTGAATAGCGCTTTCAGGTCGGCCTGACCCGACGGAATCAATAGCCTCGGGAGGAATAACTGCATGTG
The DNA here is from genome assembly GCF_048128805.1 of Centroberyx gerrardi. NCBI lineage: Eukaryota > Metazoa > Chordata > Actinopteri > Beryciformes > Berycidae > Centroberyx > Centroberyx gerrardi. The sequence continues at coordinate 6,411,449 of NC_136014.1, forward strand.
TGCTACGCGTCCGGCAGTGCTACTGTATAGCGGGTGACATTTGAACTAGAAAAAGATGTTTATCAAGTAGAAGTAGTGCTTCCACTGCTCCTTCAAGACTGACTTCCACAGACCATGGCTATTTTTATGCTTTGTGCCACTCGGAATAGAGACGGACAGTTTATCAACATGGAGTTAGGACTAGTTAAAATGGCACCGGGCTATAGACCTGCTCAAATGTGATCACAGTTAATCAACGGCTTTTGTGTGTGTGTGTGTGTGTGTGTGTAGGAGAGGCCTGCTGGTGGACCATCCACCCTGCGTCCAAGCAGAGGTCCGAGGGAGAGAAAGTACGCATCGGAGACGACCTGATCCTAGTCAGCGTGTCCACGGAGAGATACCTGGTAAGTCGTGTCCAATGGTCCAACAACCCCACTTACTATGGGTTATTGAGGAGAAAATTAGAAAGTAAAAGGCCTGTCAAACGACTCATTTTGTTCCCGAACGTAACCTGACGCTTCCTAAAATTTTATGTTACCCGGGAACGTTAGTGTGCATTAACAAACAGACCGTGCAGGTCCAGCGCAAAGAAATTAAGACACTCCTTTGGCTGGAAAGTTTTATGATTTGTGAGATTATGCTAATGTTATTCAGCTTCAAATAAATACTGGCGCACTTGCTAAATGACATTTATGTACAATATCGTATTTAACTTTATGTTTAATCGTTACAAGGTCAGACACACGTACTGCCAGGTTTATTTATAGTTGTTTCATCTGTGGCTTGCTATTCCAAAGTTCCTGGTGAATGGCTTGCTGAAAACAACTCAAGCCATTTGATGTAACAGTCACTTAGCATTCTGACTTAGATGCCAATAAGCAAAGTACTTCAATCAAGGCGACTCTTCTTGAAAAAAGTAGTGGGATACTGGCACACTATTAGTTTGTTTTGGGTGCAGAATCTCCCAAAGCACACACTCGCCTGCATGATTACCTACAGCTTACATCCTCCATCAGTGGCCAATCACATACTTGCGTTCCTATCTTCTATGTCCCTCCCATCGCTGCGACATCATCGGAGACATAGCAGGGAATCAGACTTGCCATCAGACGCCGGAGTAGTGATGCGGTTTTCAAAAGGTGACAGGTTGATTGCTGCGGAAACAGACGAGTCTCATTCCATCAGCAGGCCTCCACTCAGTCTCTCTCACCTCCGGATAAAGAGTGTTTCTCATGAATATTTGGGTAGTTTTTCGTACTTTTGGTACAGCCTGTTTTTTCAGACAGTCTGGGAGCATCAGATCCAGTCTTGTTGTTTTCATCGCGGATCGCACCTCGTATCCTTTCTCATTTCTCTATGTCTGGCTTTCTTGTCAGATCTCACTTTGTTCAAATTTGCTCCGCTGTTCTCTTTTGGGGGGCTTATTTATTCCTCTGCCAAGCGTTCGCGCGTCAGAACAGAATCGTCTGCGTCGAGACCTCGGGGGGGGGGGGGGATGGTAGAAAAGGCCAAATGCAAAGAGGGATGGGTGTTTTGCGGAGATTATGCGCCCCACTGATCCCCTCTGAGCGCAGCAGAAGCCGGAGTTATCCACTCTGGTTCACTGTCTGTCTCGAACGCCACTTCGAAAACTTTCATAGCCCTTGGATGCAGGTCTCGCTCCGGCCAACTTTCGAGTGACAAGGCAAAAAAGGGAGAACTTGAAACTGCTATCTGTAATGGAAATCTGATTACCGGTAAAGCCCTCCTGCTCGTTTTTTTTTTTTTTTTTTTTGTGATTATTTTTATGGAGGGCATCTATCTGGCTGATGAGCTTACAGTTAATTTGCTCTCCCTTATGCAGAAGTATACCGCCGACCTTAATTAACTTACTGGGTAGAGAGAGAGAGAGAGCGAGAGAGAGAGGAGAGAGATTGCAATAGAGAGGCAGAGAGAGAAAGAGATGGCAAAAGGGAGGGACAGAGAGACGTGCCGAGCATAGAACAGAGAATAGAGAGCAGCGCTGGCTTCTGGCGTCTGCCCCGGCCCTTTAGGGAGGGAAATCTGCAATTAAAGCAAAGCTGGTGCACCGCCAGACTTTCATCTCCTCCGATGGGAAATCTTCACCTGATTCGGCCCGACAGAAACCCCTCTATTGAAGAATGGGACGTGGCAGAAATTCAGACGCACGCAATCAGCGCTCCATTACTGTGAACAATCATGGTGGTCTATGACACAGTCTGTTTTTTTTAGGGAGGTAGGAGGCGTTTTGTTGCTTTGTTGTCTCGTCCAGATGGATTGGATTCTCTGTCAGCAGTTTTCCCCGCGCTCTGTGGGCTCGCCGACTGGTCCAAGTTGGCGGCTTCACCTCGAGGTGCTACAAACATCAGCAAGGAAGGCATGAGTCATGGTAGAATTTAAAGGTCCCATATGGTGTAAAACAGGATTCCCCTTGCCTCTGTGATCATAAAGGAGTTGGATGTGCTATCTAAACAATGTGAAAGTATCAAAAGGCACGGTCGCTAACTAAATCCACACAATCCATATTAGAAAAGCGAGCCTCTAAACGAGCCATCATTATCATTTTTGTAAGAAATAATAGACTAACAAAGTGTTTTTTTCAAAGCGGTTGAGCGGTTGTCATTGTTTATTACCGGAGAGTTTTCCCTACCTGTAGCCGCCGGGCTGCGGTGTCTCACGTTTCACTCTTGAAACAGTTAGCCAATCAGAACAGAGGGTCGTTAATATTAATGAGCCTTAAAGACACAGCGACAGAAACAGCCTGTTCTTGATAAGGCTCAGAGAGATGCTGGAAAATGAACGTGTAAAAATGGATTCAGAGTGTTTTTTGTACATGACACCACACAAGCAGCTTTGAATGGACCTCAAGACAGAACATAAAACACTGGGAAGTGGAGAATATGGGACCTTTAAAGCAATGAAATCGTATGAAAGAGGCCTAATGCTGGAGAACAAATGATATCAGGGGTGAGACATTGGGGCCCTGAGGAAAAAAGGAAAAAATCTCTAGATATACACTTCCCATCTGGCTATGTGCAGAGTACATCCAGTGATGTAATGGTAAATAAAAAGTTGCAGTCACCTTAAGTCGGTGATCATCATGATTTCTAAGGGAAGTCGGGGGCTCTTCCCTTAGAAGTCCCCATCTTTCTAACTTAGATAGGCTTGATACTATTTAATATGATGTATACTATACTATAAACTCTCCCTGCTCACCTGTTACCATTGTAATCGGTCTCTCTATTATTTTACAGTCTGTTTACAGTCTGTGTTAGAGCCGACATAGCTAACATCATGACAGGCTACAAAATAGACGTTTAGATTTGGTTCAACAGTGATCTAAAAGTGTGCAGTTTTATTGAGATTCAGAGAAAGGGAACAGCATGTACCACATTTGCAGGCTTTTCCCACCTCCTGCTGCTCTGATATAGTTGGAGGCTAGGATCGTTCCGAGCCTCCGCTGTCTCTCCACCACCTCTGCTTGTAGGGAACATGGGAGCCCCTCCAAGTGTTTTCTGCTGGAAGGCATTATTGTATTCGCTGGACATGGCTGCATAGTGTAGCCCGCAGCCGTACAGCGGCGGGCCGGCAGCACCGCGGGAACGACACAAAGTTGTTTTAATCTCTTTTCAAATCCCCACGCTGTTTCTTTATTCCCTCCTCCGTGCGGTATTGCTGAAGCTCGATGGTTGTGTGTGTCTCACTTTCTCTCTCTCTCTCTCACACGCACACACACACTCCAGCTGTACTGAGCATCCCCATCCCTCTGTGTAAAGCCCTGAGTAACCTGCCGCTCCTCTCTTGCAGCACCTCTCCATCTCCAACGGCAACATCCAGGTGGACGCCTCCTTCATGCAGACGCTGTGGAACGTCCAGCCTACCTGCTCCGCCAGCAACATGGCTGTAGGCAAGTTCACAGCAACAAGCATCAACAGCAGCAACAACTGACTGACTTGGAACTAGACTTCATGCCCCTTCCCCCTTCCTTATTCTCTCTCTTTGTCGAGGATATTTTAAATCATGTTTTCAAATGCTTTTTTATGTCTCGTCGTCTTCTGGATGCCGCTTTACGCCCAGAGGCCATGAAAAGAAAGCCATCTGATTTTAAATCTGAATCTGAACAACAGTCCGGTTCAATGCGCATGATAGAAAACCCAAATTAGGGTGTTTGCAGAAAAGAAGAACAGCCACGAAGAATAGAAAAAGCAGAGCTTATGTAAGTCGGCCAAGGAACATCACAGCTCCTAGCAAGCGTTTTTGATGTTTTGGTCTATGAAGTCGCATTTGCATATCAGTGGTTTTGCTGTATGGTTGCTTTCTGGAAATCAGAAGGCAGAATAACATAAATCATGCACATCAGTAGATACAGAGAGAGAATTTACACATGATCAAAGGGGGAAATGAATGAAATGTCAGGTGTCTGATTGTTTTTTTTTTTTATCAGGGTTTCTGGTTGGTGGGCACGTGATGCGTCTTTGCCACGGTCACGATGAGAGCTTGACCATCCCTGGAGCAGACAAGAACGAGGAGGAGCAGAGGTTAGTCGCTCAGTAACTCTCCGATATCACAAAATATGTCTCAAAGGGCTGTACATAAAATAAAACAATAATGAGCAACATTAGCAAAATATATAAAAACGTAAAAAGTGAGATAAACTACATATAAAACATCATAAACAAAATATTTGAAATATTTAAAAATATAAAAAGTGAGGTAAAATACAACAATACACAATATGCACATAAAACTCCTGTACATTCATACCTGGATACAGATGAAAACACAAAAATGTGTAACATACAGTACATATACGTAACCATGCGCACATAAAACTGAATATAAGCTGGATAACCGTAGTTTAGTATTTAGGGCAGACTTAATGAGGTTGAAGGCTAATGCGAATAGATGTGTTTTGAGTTGACTTTTGAATGAGTCAACTGAGCTAGCCTCTCGAATTTGGATAGGAAGGCGATTCCAGAGAAGAGGGGCTTGGTAAGAGAAAGCCCTGCCACCTACTGATGTTTTATTTATTTTTGGAATAGTCAGGAGACTGGCATTTTGTGATCGTAGAGCCCTAACAGGTATATGAGGAGTGACTAGAGGTGATAAGTAGGATGGTGCAAGTCTGTGTAATATTTTATAAGTTAAAAGTAGAATCTTGAAGTCAGATCTAGCATGTACAGGGAGCCAATGTAATGAAATAAGAACAGGGGTAATATGATCAAATTTTCTAGTCTTGGTTAATATCCTAGCAGCAGTATTTTGTACAAGTTGTAATTTGCTAATAGTTGATTTAGGTAAGCCAGAGAAAAGGGTGTTACAATAGTCAAGCCTAGATGAGACAAATGCATGAACAAGTGTTTCAGCATCAGCCATGGAAAGAATGGGACGGATCTTGGCAATATTTCGTAAATGGAAATATGCAGTCTTTGTAATGTCGTTGATATGTTTACCACAAGAGAGATTTGGATCAAATAGGACACTGATATTTCTAACACTAGGGCTTTGTGAAATTGTGGAACCAGCTAAGTTCAGAATGAGATCAATTAATTTGTTTCTAATCTGCTTTAGACCAAGAACTAGCATTTCAGTTTTCTCAGCATTTAAAAGGAGGAAGTTAGATGACATCCATTGATTGATTTCTAATAGGCATTCTTCCAGCTTCACCAGCTGATGACAGGCGGCAGGCTTAATGGAGATGTAAAGCTGAGTATCATCTGCATAGGAATGGAAACCTAGTTTGTAACGATTTATTAATGTACCAAGGGGCAACATGTAAATAGAGAAAAGAATAGGGCCAAACACAGATCCCTGTGGCACACCATAACTGACCTTAGTGTGGTCTGATGAACAGACAAAACAAAGTGAGATCTGTCAGTTAAATATGAACTAAACCAGGAGAGAGCAGTGTCAGTGAGACCAATATAACTTTCTAGACGATCTAATAGAATGTGGTGATCAATCGTGTCGAATGCTGCACTGAGGTCTAGGAGCACCAGTATTGAAACTGAGCCAGAGTCTGAAGCAAGTAGTAAATCATTTACCACTTTAGTCAGAGCAGTTTCTGTGCTGTGGAATTTTCTGAAGCCGGATTGATGAGGTTCATACAGATTATTGGATGAAAGGTGATCTATGAGTTGCTGAGCCACTGCTTTTTCAAGGAGTTTTGAAAAGAATGGCAGATTTGTGATTGGTCTGTAGTTGCTGATCAAATCAGGGTCCAGGTTATGCTTTTTTAGGAGTGGCCTGATAACCCCTGTTTTAAAAGATGAAGGCACAATTCCACTAATAAGAGAGCTGTTTATTATCTGTAGTAATAGTGGGCTGAGAATTGGAAAAAGGTCCTTATAGGATCAAGTAAACAAGTAGTGGGCTTGGAGGAAAGTACCAGTCTAGAGAGTGTTTCAAGGGAGATTATTTCAAAGTGGGTGAGCTTGCAAAAAGAAGAATGTTCAGGTGTAATCACCCCGTCCTGGGTGGGAGTTGAGAAGGAGGAGGATACTGTTTTTGTGATTTCATCAACTTTAGTGGTGAAGAACTCTATGAAGTCAGTTGCAGTAAGGGAGGTGTTTACAAGTGAGCCTTGTGACTGGGATATCACTGGTTCAAATCCCTGCAGTAACTGGGAAAATATTGTTGGGGGTGATGGATGAGAAAAGCGTTTCGATTTCATTTTCGAGCTTATCACCAGTACTGTAACAGTAGCAGAAACTATTCATGTTATTTTACCCCCACTGTGGCTTAAAAGACATGATAGAGCCCCTCTCTTTCCTCTTTGTGCTCCCAGGATAGTCAACTATGAGGCGGGTAAGGGAGCATCAAGGGCCCGCTCACTTTGGAGACTGGAGCCTCTCAGGATCAGGTGAGATCAGACCCGAATGCATGCACACACACACACACACACACACGCACACACACACACACACACACACACACACACACATACACAGAGTAAATAAAATAAGTACATACATATAGGTGTTATCGTACTTGAGTTGGGTCTCTTCATGGAGGATAAAGGTAGTGCTGCACTTTGTGTGATAGAAACGGACGTCACAGCTACTGTAGGTTATATATAAGCTTCCCCTCCTCCTCTTCTGAGTTGTCACAGCCAATTAGGCGGCTGAGTCCTCCCGTCAGAAGGTGAGGCTCTGTTTACATTCTCTTTCAATCTCTCTCTCTCTCTCTCTCTCTCTCTCTCTCTCTCTCTCTCTCTCTCTCTCTCCCCCTCTCTCTCTGTCCTCTTTTTGCTCTTAAAGTTTCTTTAACTGGCCACCCACGCAATTCCCCTCCAGTCACGTCTCCTGGTATAGCTCTCACAGGGACTGACTGTCAGACTTTGCACACTTTGAAATGTCACAGGTGCTTCTATTAAGTTTCATGTTCCCGGTTTCAACTCGGAGAGCAAATTTGAACACTGACTTCCACATTGCATCATCCATTCGCAGAAACACTAAAGCCCCATTGCCGGTAAAAAAACATTTTAGTTATCTGTTTCTCAGATGACATGCACTTGCCACTTGCAGATGGGAGGTTTAGTTCTATAAACACTTCTCAGAGGCAAAGTGACTCTGGAGGTAGAAACAATCTCATTGGTTGAGTTAAACATATTTGTGACCCCTGTTCTCTGCCCGTTTAGCTGGAGCGGCAGCCACATCCGTTGGGGCCAGGCCTTCCGACTACGCCACCTCTCTACCGGCCACTACCTGGCCCTGACCGAGGACCACGGACTGGTCCTGCAGGACAGAGAGAAGTCCGACACCAAGTCCACCGCCTTCTGCTTCAGGCCCTCCAAGGTCAGCGCTCCCTACAGACTTAGAATGGATAGAGAGGGCACTTCCGTCTCTGTCCTTGGATAAATCTGAGATGGCTGCCAAAGAAGTTTGATAATGATGTGATGAGGATTGTTAGTAAGACCTGCTCAAAAACCTGGAATTTCAATTGGCCTGGCGAACATCGTACCAAAGGTTTTGCTTATTGGCAATGGCACATACCTGGTAGAACATGACTTCTGACCTTTTATGAATCATTAGTAAGTAATCCACCAAATGACCCAAGGTAATCGTTAGGCATAAAAGCGATCCAACAAGAAACACTTAATTTCAACAGTTTAGTTTTAGTTTCATTTTTTAGAATTGGTTCATAATGCTTGCTACTAGCCTGCACAATGTATTTTGATGGAAGAAGATTGTGGGAATAGCTGTCAAACCAATTCTTAAAATTGAAATATTATTGAATTAATTGCTGCTTTGGTGTATTATATGCATGCATTATATTATATGCGTTAAAGTGTCTTCTAAGAATTTGTAAAAGGTCTTAAGGGATGTCCAAGGTGTCTACATTTACTGATAAATTTCAACACAACTGCATGAGAAGAAGAAGAAAAGAATGATAATCTTTTAGCTTTCAGTGCTTTGTGCCCTGTAGTAATACTCATCACCATGACAACACTACCAATTTTGTGACAGCCACCCTAAGTGTACCGGCCAAATGACTATTCAAGTTGACACAGTATGCTGGTATGAATGTTAATACGACCAGAATTGTCTCTCGTCTCCATTGTGTCACAGCACTCATTTTGAGTTCTATACTTTCACAACTAGCGCTGAGGTGCCCTTTGGCACCCCATCTGCACCCTCCCTCAGGGTGCTGATGTAAATAAGAAAATGTTCTTAGTCGCCTCATTAAGTAAGAGTCAAAATATCTTCCCTGGACTGCCTCATGAAAGACTCCTGAGACAGGTCTGTAAGCTCTTAACGAGCTCCCGGCCAGCAGCAACATATTGACCTTTTCACAGCCGCTGATTAGACAGCGCTGTAAATGTTGCAGCAAACATTCATGTTGTCCACCGGCCATTTTTAATTAGGATGTCAAGGGACATTTATCATGATGCCTTGGCGGTTTTATACATATTTCATGCCATATCTATATCCTCACTTCATGTTCCTCCACTTCTTTTGCTCATTTCGTCTCTCTTACCCTAACATGTTTCCTTTCTCATTTGCGCTCTCTCTCACTCTCTCTAGGGTTCTTCCATTTTAATAGCATACTCTCCAAAAATACATTCCCACTGCTAAAAATACATCTGAAGAAGGAGCACATGGGTAACTTGAAATTGAAAGTGGTGATAGGTATTAATTATTGTCAAAGATCTTTTCTTTTGTTTGCCTCTAATGTTTTTTTCAGTTTAGAAGCGCACGCTCCTTTGGGAAAACTCTTTTTATTTCCTCACCGTCTCCCTCCCTCCACTGTCCACACGTCCCGGCGTCGCTCGGCTCCTGTATCTACAAAGGTCAATGCTTTGCCATGTTGAACACTGGCATTTAATGTGTTCCCCGCTACCTGCTGTCGACTGTAATCAGCCGCATCGCTCCATCTCTACTGAGCCATAAATGTAGCGGAGCTAATGAGGCCGGCAGCAATCTCCCCGCAGGCCAATGAATGCACTCTCCTCAACCTGCCTCTCTGATTACCATCTAATCACAATATATCTTCATTTGTCATGTTCCTGTGCACGTGCGTGTCCCGCTGTCTGTCTGTTTGCGTATGTGTGTGTGTGTGCGGGTGTGAACACGACAGGAAAAAGGTGACTCGGGCGCGAAGCGGGACATCGACGGCATGGGAGTGCCGGAGATCAAGTACGGAGACTCCGTGTGCTTCGTCATGCACGTGGCCACGGGGCTGTGGCTGTCCTACCAGGCGCCCGACGCAAAATCGTCCCGCCTAGGACCCCTGAAAAGAAGGGTGAGAGGAAAATGCCGTTGCTTCAGCACATATTTTTCACTGAGCCATTCAAATACACACTGACATCGAATAGACTTTTCACTCAGGCATTGTAAGAAATGTTATTTCAAATGGTGGACAGTTAATCAAGGGTGTGTGTGTGTGTGTGTGTGGCAGGACAGAGAAGCTTCAATCAAAGTGCCTTAGTGTACATACATATGAATAAAAAAACAGCAGACAGAAAGAAAGGTACTTAACGCACTCACTGCTCACCACAGAGTTTCCATAGTAACTCTCCATTTTTGCTAAATCACAGTTAGCTGCGCTGTGTGGGAATTATCAGCCCTGTTGGAGCATGTCGGAGACCAATCAGATTACATGGTTGAAACTACCTGTTGTATAATAATGAACCAACCCCGGGACTGTTGCTTAGTGATATAAAAATAAGGATATGGTCTGAATCTGCTTACCTTCTGTGTACGGCGTGATCCTGGACAGCCTGTCCCCAACACCTCAAAGCCCAGTGCAACTGAGCACATCACACCCAATCAAAGCAGAGGGCGAGCTATCCATTTGAACCCCCCCCTCCCTCCTTGTCTGCACACGCGAGGCAGTAGCACCATGTAAATGTGCTAATGACCCACGGGGGAGGGTGACAGTTAGTTTTGGGTGAGAGAGGAGGGGATTAGGTCGGCATGAGCAGCGCCGCTGATCGCCGGGCGCACCTCCAGGGACATCAAACGCCACCTCACGCTGGCGCCCGGGCCGGTCCCCACAAGCCTTGGCACCGCGCCGATGTGCCTGACATGTCGGAGAGGTAACGGTCAGTCTGCAGTTTACAGCCCCCCGGCCCCCTCCGGTAGATCTGATTATGCTGTTGCATTATGGGGAATCGGGTTTCAGCAGGCTGCGGTGGTGTAGACCCTCTAGCTGCAGGAGACTCGCTGTCTGCTCTTAACCCCGATGAAGCTTAATAGCTCTTATGTAGGATCATGTGCTGTGCTGTGTACTGATTGTATCTTATTAAAAACTGCAGCTTTTGTGGATCAATAGCTTTTAGAATATCTTTACAATTCTATCTGTTAAGAGAATAATGTTGAGATAAGGCTTTGACTACACTTTGTGGTCATATATGTGTTTATGAATCTGTCATGAACTGTGATAAAAACATGTAACCGTTCAATTTTTCATCCATTCAGCCATCACACACAATATCTCAGACGCTATTGATCAGATTTTGACATAACTTGGGGGAATTGGGGAATGATGCATCTCACCACTGATGCCTTGTGCTGTTATGGCTTGATAAATGTGGTGTGTGGTCATGTAATGCTAACATTATGATATATATGTGTGTGTGTGTGTGTGTGTGTCCTGGCGTAGGCTTGCCTGCATTCTGAGGGCCACATGGACGATGGGCTGACCCTGCAGCGCTGTCAGCACGAGGAGTCCCGGGCCGCGCGCATCATCCGCAACACCACGCGCCTCTTCAGCAACTTCATCAAGTAATGGAAGGGGGTCATTCGCATGCACACGCACACACACACACACACACACACACACGAAGTGAAAGGGAGAAAACGCGACTGGTACTGTTTGCTGCAGTGTTATTCCTGTGAAGAATTAGATATAGGTATTGGAAAGCTTTTTTAGTTGCGGTGAATGGAATAATAGTGCTGCATCAAACCTGGAAGACTTAAACACTGACCTACCTATCCCCCACCCTTCACCCCCTGATGGGAACACTTATCACCGCAGCACCCTCATTTTCTGTCTCATCATCCATAGGTCAGTATCTGCTGACATCAGCTCCAGCTCTCTTTCGCTCTCTCACTTCTGCCAGCAGCAATGTAGCTCAATGAATGAATAAAAAAAATCTTTTTAAAAACCCTTACAAGCCTCAGATTTCCCAGCAAGCATTTTGACGTTGTAAATGTTGATGGCCTACAGCCATGTTGAAAACCTGTGTAAATAGAGTGTCAGAATGACAGTAGAGACGTAGTCATCCATAGATGCTACCTCAATCATTTCATGAAATCAGGATTTAAATATCTTTCTGATATCATTTTAGAACATAATTTCCAAAGCTGCTTTAATATGAATTTTTACCGTGCCATAATATCATATTGTGAATATTTTGTGCTTATATTGGTTGATGTTGAGTAGATTGGAGTTTTATTTACAAACATTTCTCAGAGGCAGAGCTGCGCTGGAGGTAAGTAGGTCTCATTGGTTGAGTAAAACCTCAGTGGGCGGAGCCATACAACTACAGTTTTTCAGAAGGCAAGTTAGCTAACTGGTAAAATTGAATGGCAAAGAAGGAACTCTATATAAATATATATAAATGGCAATGACTTTTTTTCATTGTTCATGACCATGAAATTCATGATCTTGTAGGTCAGCAGCTAGCTAACTAGCTTACCTAGATAGCTACAGGCTGGTTTGGTTAGTTTGAACTTGGAAGGTCAGCTAGGCTAACTAGCTAACATAGATAACTTAGTATGGCTAGATTGCAGTTTTTCAGTTAGTAGCAAGAGTGCTAGGCTTCATAATATTAGCTTCCTCCTCTCTTGCCTTTTTTTCACTGGTTTTCAGTCTAACATTTAGCCAGAGAAACTGTGGTTCTTTAGCTCCGCCCATTGAGGTTCAACTCAACCAATGAGATTATTTCTGCCTCCAGAGCAGCTCTGCCCCTGAGAAATGTTTGTAGAGCTAAAAACCTCAATCTTCCCTGCACCTCGCCATCCGTCAAATGCTCGCTGAGGCTACTCCTCTAAAGCCCTATACACAGTGTGTTCGTTTTACTGCTTGACTCTCTCCCTCTTTCTCTCTCCTGTCTCTGCCCCCCAGGGCTTTGGACAGCACTATGGAGGGCGAGAGCACGGCGGTGGCCGGGTACGTGGAGGAGGTGCTGCAGACGCTGGACGACCTGATCGAGTACTTCAAGCAGCCCGACTCGGAGCTGGAGCACGAGGAGAAACAGTGTCTCCTCCGCTCGCTCATCAAACGACAAGACCTCTTCAAAGAGGAGGTGAGAGCAGACGAGGTGGAGGCGTTCTGAGCGCCCGAGCTCTAGCAAGATTTTGATTTTGAAGTGGAATATGAATAAAGATTTCTACAGAAAAGGCCCCCCCTTAATTTTTAGAAACACTAGCACTAAGAATACCACTGGCCTGAGATAGAGGATATCAATGTGTACGAGTAATGCTGTGTGAGGGAAAATCTACTTTAATATTCACCCAGCACTAGTGAAAAGGTTTTTATTCAATCATTTTAAAAAACGATCTTCTCTGTCTCAGTGCATGTCGCCCGAAAACAGATCTACTTGACAAATAGCGGATCCTCCGAGGTAATAATCTTGTTATTTCCTCAGGGCATGCTAGCCCTCCTGTCCAAATGCATCGACCGGATGAACCTGTACAACAGCGCCGCCCACTTCGGAGAGATGGCCGGGGAGGAGGCGGGCGCGGCGTGGAAGGACATCCTCAACCTCCTCTATGAACTCTTGGGTAAGCGAAAGGCCTGAGCGACGGCTCACGTGGAATATCCACATCGTCTGTCAGGGCCTGTCATCCGTTGACCCCGGGGTAGACATGCAGTATTAATCTTCTGCAGCCACCCTCGTCTTCGCCTTTCAACCGCACTTCTCGTCTCGCCCGTTTTCCTCTCCTCCCTCCTCCCTCCATCCCGACTCCTCTTCCCTCTACGCCTCATCTGGAGTTTACAGCCGGTGACAAGCTTTTACACGGCAGTGATCATCTGTAACAAGGGAGTGGAGAGAGAAAGAGAGAAAGAAAGAGAGAGAGATAGTCACTGCAAATATAAATAAACGCCTCTCATATTGCTCTTTCACGATCTGCCCTGCTTTTCTTCTTAGGCCACATCCTTCTAGAGAAATGTGGACATGATAAGAAGCATTTGGCTGTTTATTCCGAGCTTCATTAACAAAATGTCAGCCGTCATCGGCGCCGGCATTAGCCGCGCCCTCTCAAGGCCCCGTGTTGAGTCACAACCGCTAAAGACGTGACCCTCAAAAGTTTTATTTTTGGACAACTTTTTTTTCTTGGGCAGTTTGTTTCGCTGTCATCGGGGCCTTCGCATCAACAGCTTCCCCTCGGCTCACCTTGACTGCCCTCGTATTCATCATCGCTTCCCCAGAATGTACTTGCACACACACACAAAACCCACAGAAAACACTTCACTGAGTACACTCCAGACTTCCCGCCGCTAACCAAACACTAGGGTCACCCCCAAGGATGCAAAGTCAGTGCGGTGGGGGTTTGCATGATGAATTGGGCAGCAGTCATGTTTGTCCCAACCTCCTCTCCTCTGCACTCCACTCCTCTGCTCTCCTTTCCATGCCAACCCCACTGGCCTATTTAAAGGAATACAACAAGTTTTTGGGTGATTGGCCAGCTGGTCCACTGACCTGTTAAGTGATGCGAACATAGACACCAAAGTCATCCATGTGTCCCTGTTAGATCATTAGCTCCGGTGCTCCATGCTAACACTAGCAGGGACTACTTTCCTAGTTTTCAGAGGAAGTGAAGGTGGTTGGCGATGGGAGAGTGTGTACAGCTAAAAATCACTGCGCAGAGGATTAATATGTGGTTGCTCACCTGAAATGGTTCCAAAAATAAACCTGGTTACATCAGCTATATTGAGTTAATGATAATTCATGTTTGAATCTACAGGCCACTAACAACTTTTTTATTACTTAAAGATCAGTCTTCTTACTTTGAATAATGCTAGTCGCCTACTATCACTCACTAAAGTGTTTGGAGCACCGTAGCCAATGATCTACTGGGCCACATGGATGATTTTGGTGTCTATGTTGTCATCACTTCAAGTTGACCAATGGGCCAATCTCCCAGAAACATGGTGTATACCTTTAACCATCCTCTCTGTCTGTAGCCTGCGAAGCCTCAGGTTCTCCCCTCCGTCTCTGACTGTTAATTTCACATTCCCATCATTCACAGTGAGCATCCTTGTCCTTGTCTCATGGTGCGGCTCTCTATCCACGTGTTAGTATTGACGGATAGCTTTCCTGAAAGGGCGGAATTAAGGGAGATTAGACGCCCATCAGTATTCCTCTGGCACCAAGCGCTGTTAAATTGTTTCGCGGGCATTATCAGTCCGGTGTCCCTGGATCTTAATGGTGAAAAATGAGACGGTAAAGTAATGAGGAGACTTCTTAATGTCACCGCCGTGGCAGAGACGGGGCCATAAGGGAATGCACCTCAACCTTTAATAGAGCCTCCGTCTTCGCAGTGGTTTCGCAAAGTTTTTACCATTCATTTCGTCACGTAGAGACTTCATTAAAGCCGGTTCCGGGTGGTTCCACACATTCAATGAATTTTAATGTCTACCTGTAGACCCGGGATGTCACACAATGACTTTAACGTTTGCTATAATCCTATGTTTTTGTCAAACTTTTGGAAATTTTATGACATTCCGGGTCTCTAGGTTATTAGACTGGTTGAGTGGGCAGAAAATGCTTTGCTAAGGTGGAATGACAAAAACTCTTCCTGGAACTTGAAATCCCTTCCTGGGACCTCTGTCCTCTATAAACCTACAGTATCCATCCATTTTGGATAAAACATTGTTACCTCATGCTTGTTGCTCAGTATTTCCAGTCCACATGATTACATCATCTAACATTTAAGTATTTTGCAAGGGTCTTAAGATAGCCAATGACTTAAGTCTTTTTGCCTAGATCTGATTTAACCTCTTCAAACCCACCACCCATCTCTTTACCAAACCTCATGTATATGTTTTCCTTTTGTCCAGCCTCCCTGATCCGTGGGAACAGGAACAACTGCACCCAGTTCTCCCGGAACCTGGACTGGTTGGTCAGCAAGCTGGAGAGACTGGAATCCTCCTCAGGTATTATGGGAAACAGAGACCTCCAGCCCTCAGATTGTCAGTAATCGCTAAACTGAAGCTCAGATGTGGTCTATTCAATGTAGAGATGATCTGATAAAATGACAAATATTATCTCCGACCTCTTAGGAATCCTGGAAGTCCTCCACTGTATCTTGGTTGAAAGTCCGGAGGCTCTGAACATCATCCAGAAAGCGCACATCAAGTCCATCATCTCCCTGCTCTATAAGCATGGACGCAACCACAAGGTGGGCAGAAATAGAGGGACAGTAGCCGAAAGGTTAGAGAAGTGTCTTCAGCGTTCAACAGTAGAAGATTGTGGTTGTACTTGGCAGCTTGTACAAATGTGTGCAACTCAGAAAATGCATATTGAACATACATCTACACATGACAACCTTTCTTATATCCCTTTCACCGACATAAATACACTTAAGCCCTATTAGCATAGGATTTATATTACCTGGGGAGGTCCAGCAATTTGTAATAATTGCAAAGATTATTGGTGATTTTAATTCCGTCAGAATCTCCAAAGTAAAAATTCCAGTGCAAATTAGACAGAAGTCCCCTGATAATCCTAATCCCGGGCGAATTGAATTTCTTCTTCTTGTTCTTATACCTCTAGATGCACAATTTCTATCTTCCTTGTGTCATGACATATGTAGGCAGTAGTGGAATCTATACAGGAAGGTTTTGAATGCATTTTTGCCGCAAGTTCAAGTTCTGCTTTGCTAAATCAGGAAATACCAAATAGCGAAATCTTGACCTTATATTTGTGACACCAATGATTTCATAGAATTTCATTGTCCTGTGCAAATGCGTTTCCGATTCTAACCCTGTGCGAATAGGGCTTTCGCTTTTTATGACTTTCTTCTGCATTTATTATAAATTCCAGCGGCATTCTCAACAGACTAAACAGAATTTGACGTTAAGCCCACAGTAACAGGCATTACCCTCTCTCTGAGCCCCCAAATCCTCTCTCCTCCCTCTTTCCTCTGGGTGAGAACAACAAAGCTAAACCCCACACACAGACGTTAATGCCTCAGAAAGGATTTACATAGTGTATGTAAGCTCATGTCAGTTCAGAAAACCTCAATCACTGTTAAAACCAAGGTCAAACTAACAAGCTATACCACTGTTTTTGGATTTAGAAACAATTTATTTAAATCTTTGTCATGGCTGTGATCTTAGCTGGTGTTAACCTGCCGCATATCAAATGACTTTGTTGTCTTTGATGACATTCCAGCTATGTGTTTTATATGCAGTGTTAAAATGTCACAGTCTCTCAGTATTTGCTCTGCAAATGGCACTTGAGCAGGCAAGGGCATCCTCGTAAACAACAGCTGTTGATCATGAGTGGCAGGTGGAATCCTATGGCCCATAGACTGGATGGCCCATTATGCTAGTCTACATGCTACAAGCATTGACGTCTGCCTGTCCAGAATGTGACTGAGCAGCTGTTTATTTAGCTGAGATATAAGGTGGGGATATTCATCTCGAGGTGTGTGAAGACACTTTTATCTGTGCAACACAGGAGAGAGAAAAACACAGGAAAGAGAAAAACACCTGACAGAGTGTTATCCATGATGTCAGCAGATAACATGAGAGAGAGGGTCCAATGATATTTCTCTCTCTCTCTCTCTCTCTCTCTCTCTCTCTCTCTCTCTCTCTCTCTCTCTCTCTCTCTCTCAGATTCTGGACGTCCTGTGTTCCCTCTGTGTTTGCAATGGGGTGGCAGTGAGAACCAATCAGAATCTGATCTGTGACAACCTGCTTCCCAAGAGGGACCTGCTCCTTCAGACCCGACTGGTCAATGATGTTCAGAGGTAAAGAAAAAGGACAGTGATGCTGCATTCAGGTCATGTGGGAATAACCGTTGCAACGTCTTGATGGTTAAAAGCAATGACTCAGCTTTTTCACACTTAACACACATGCACTCAGTAACGAAACATTTGAGTTCACGTTTTACAAGCACTGCAATGCAAGCCACAAACAATAATTCCAGCAAGTAGTTGTGTCCTGCTATGGCATTTTAACAGTTATGATTAGTGTGATTAGTTTACTGTGAGTATAAGACATGGTTCTCATTTGACACTAACTGTATATGCTAAGTATCAGGTATGGACATAAAAAAAAAACGATTTTGCTTACTTATTTGTTTGCATGATTATGATTATAATGATTACAATGTATGTATAGGAAAAGTGAGTGGGAAGTGGGAAAAAGATGTGGACACACTGGACACATGTTTTAGTTACAAACATCTCTCAGAGGCAGAGCTTCTCTGGAGTCAGAAATAATCTCATTGGTTGAGTTAGACCTCAGTGGGCGGGGCCAAAGAACCACAGTTTTTCTTGCAAGAAGTAGTAACATAGACTGAAGTCCAGTGAAATAGGTAAGGGGTAAGAGAGGAGGTAGAAAATATGAAGCTTAGCACTCTTGTTACTAACTGAAAAAAGTAATCTAGGTTAGCTGGTTAGCCTAGCTGACCTTCCAGGTTCAAAGTAGCCATACTAGCCTTTAGCTGTCTAAAGATCAGGAATGGTCAAAATGACTGAAAAAATAAGTCATTTACATTTACATTTCTTTTTTCTTCTTTGACCACCGTTCCTTCTTTGCCTTTCAAGTTTGCCAGTTAGCTAACTTGTGCTGCAGAGCAGCTCTCCCTCTGAGAAATGTTTGTAGAACTTCAAAGACATACAGCCACATTTTCAGGCCAAATTTGGGCATACAGCAATGTTGTGTCACACATGCAAGTATCAACTGGTCTAATTCAATGGCCTTTTATTTTCGGATTAACTTTTATTTAACTATATACAGTACAGTTTGTATCATTCAAGCCTATTCTTTGTTGTTTTCACATCCAGTATGAGGCCCAACATCTTCCTGGGTGTGGCTGAGGGTTCGGCTCAGTATAAGAAGTGGTACTTTGAGCTGATGATTGACCAGGTGGACCACTTTGTAACCGGCGAGCCGTCCCACCTGCGGGTCGGCTGGGCCAACACTACAGGCTACGCTCCCTACCCCGGAGGAGGAGAGGGATGGGGGGGCAACGGCGTGGGGGATGACCTCTACTCCTACAGCTTTGATGGACTTCACCTCTGGTCAGGTAGGCATCTTTGTAAGGACTGAACCAAATCTGGTTGCTCATATACTGTATGTACTCTTAAGGAGTGAAGGAATGGATATCTAAGGATGGAGGAAAACAGAGAGAAATACAAGTCCCACTCTTAAAATGGAGCCAGGTCAGATAGTACTTGCAAATAATTCTTTTGTTTGAACCAACGCGGAGCATCTGTTAGGTGGGACTTACTGCATCAAGATGATTCAGCTAGTGGCAGAAGTTACATAACAAAGTAGACTAGTAAAGCAGTCTTTTAAATACTCAACTTTTATTATCCAAAGTAACCTGATCAGTGAAGTTTTATGCATAAAGGGAAAGTCTTGAAAGGACTTTGCCCTGCAGAAGTTACTGTAAATGACACAGGAGCCTGCTGTCCAGCCTCTAGGTCGCTGTTTTGATTTTCCGCTTAGTCAAGGGCAAAGTCGCAGCACTGACAGTGACATAAAAATCCCCATCCAGCCTCCACCTAACACACCTCTCTTCCTAGTTCCCTCCCTCCTTTGCTTCCACTCTGAACAACCTGTCACCTCCCCTAAGTCCCTTCAATGCCTCCTCCTCTCTCCTCTCTCCCTAAAAGCATGACACCTGTCTCCCCTCCCTTTGCTGCCCAACCTGCTAAAGCACCCGTCACCTTCCCTCCTCCGTTTCACATCTTCCCTGCTAAAACGCTCATCACCCATCTCCCTGCCACTCCACTCCCCTCTCCTCTCTTCTCCTTCCCCTCGCCCATCATCCTGCCCTACATTCCCAATGACTTTGCAGATGTAACAGCCATCCATCCTCCCTCTCTTCCCCCCTCTCTCTCTCTCCCCTCTCTGCTGTCTAGGCCGAATCCCCCGGGCCGTGGCCTCCATTAACCAGCACCTGCTGAACTCAGACGATGTGGTCAGCTGCTGTCTGGATCTGGGCGCCCCCAGCATGTCCTTCAGGATCAACGGGCAGCCTGTTCAGGGCATGTTCGAGGACTTCAACACCGACGGATTCTTCTTCCCCGTCGTCAGCTTCTCTGCAGGTGTCAAGTAAGGCTCGGCGTTTAGCATTAAGGGGATGAAATGAAAAGGGATTGCTGTGCTGATTTGTTGGGGCTGTGTTTATATGTGAGCTTGCTGAGTTGGATAGCTTTAGGTATAAAGCAGTGATGCAGTGGTAAATTAAAAGGTGGGCAAACTATGACCTCCAGTCGATGATCATCATGAGGCAAACAAACACCAGCAGGAATATAAAATCAATTCTATTTTTAGAAAAGCATTAATGTGTTTGTCTATCTTTATGTAACGTACATACGTTTGATACTAGGTATTATGATGTATAACATGAATTTGTTTCAGAAAGATTTTTGTCTAAAAATGTGGGTAGACGCTATTCTGAAAATAAAAAGTGGGTAAACTGAGTTCAGGTGGGTTTACCCTCCACTACATGCCTGGTATTATGTAACGGCATGGGGTGTAAAGAGTACCAAAATATCCTACTCAAGTAGAAGTGCTGTCTTTGCTTACATTTTATTTGAGTAGGACTAAAATTGCTGGTTTAAAAATGTATCTAAGAAAAAGTAAAAAGTAGCTCTTTTAAAATGTATTTGTATGTAGTTACGTAAAGACCAGAATGTTATTACATAAGGTCATTTCCCATGCACTGCAAAATGGATGAGAGGGCAGAGTTCAAACCAGGTTCTTTGAATTTGAAAAAACTTTACAAATGATGGTTTCTGTACTGACCAGTCCTCTATTTTCACCATCATACTGTAACTGTAACTGTAAATCTAAATGAGTTTGGATGTGATCACATTCACTGACTTTCCCTTGTTTCCCACAGTTTCTGATGCAGTACTTATGGAGAACGTACAAAATTTTTACTTTGTAATCGACTTAAGTCATAACATTTTTGAGTAAAAGTAAAATTAGTGATTTAAAAAAAATACTCAGGCACATTAGATTACGTTACATTAGGAAGAATAATTGTTCATTCATTGCTTCCACACTTGAAAAAACAGTACTGTGAGAAAAACTACAATGTTGTATGAATCATAGGTGAGAATATGTTCAGACTAAATCATCTCATCCCAGGGTCCGTTTCCTGTTGGGCGGTCGCCATGGCGATTTCAAGTTCCTGCCACCCGCCGGCTACTCTCCGTGCTACGAGGCGCTACTGCCCAAGGAGAAGATGCACGTCGAGCCTGTGAAGGAGTACAAGAGGGACCATGAGGGGGTCCGCGACCTGCTGGGCACGTCCCAGTTCCTGTCCCAGGCCTCCTTCATCCCCACTCCTGTTGACACCAGCCAGGTGAGGGCGCTGCCTCCACCAGAGGAACCCAGGACTGGGGTCAACTCATCTTATTAAAGTAGGATAAGATAGGATGAAACTTAAATGAAGAAACTGGGTTGTTGCACTGGGAATAGGATAAGATACAGCAAAGAAAATAGAATATAGATTAGAGTAGAGGGAATGAGGGAATTAAACCTAATACAACTGACTGAGAAATATATGAATGAAAAGTATGAAAAATATATGAATTGCAGCATGTATGAAGGTGTGTACAATCACAACAATAGCAAATACTGTCACAAATAAAAAATAAATTACAAATATGTATGATATGAATATAAACCCAAAATGTGAAATATATGCCTTATGAAAAGACATAAAAACATAACAAATGAGAGATTATGAGAATATGAAGACAACAATGAGGTGAATTTACAGCATATACTGTATACAGGATCTATAAAATGTACATCGTATTTGTATTAACAGCTCTACAGAAGGCCAAAAATAGTGCAGAGTGCAGGTTTGCATTGTAAAAAATTGTGGCAAATCATGGCAAAATTAAAAGAAAATCCACTTCCTGAATTGGTTGAATTAAAACTGAATTCACCCCAGCCTTGAAGAAATGTCAAAGCAATCATATGTGGGCAAGATTGAGGTAATTTACTGTTGATATTAAATTTTCCAACAATTATAACAGTATTTTGTAATCGGACACTTACCGACTGCAGCCAATATAATCGTTCATTGTTGCCGCAGTACTGCTGGCCTGCTGTTCCTTCTTTATGAGGAATTGTTTTGATTTTTTTTTTTTCAGCCACTAGAATGTGTCAGAAATACTTCCATGTCATTTGAAAGAAATAATGTTTGTGTTTCTGTACATAACTGTTGTATAATATTCAAGAAAGTATTGTGTACAGTGTCTCCTGCAGCACTGATACAGAACAGTTTCAGGATAGATGCATGGTGTGGGACTGCTACAGTAGCTGCTATTGTACTGAAATCCAAAGTAATGTGAAACTTACAATGATCCCCAGGAATATAAGAATTGCATAGTCAGGAGAAAAAAAAAAAGAATACCGTTTTCAGTTGCTGGCTCGTTGGCATCTCTTTATGGTCCAACCAAACCATCTGTTCCCTTCCCCTCTCTCCAGATTGTTCTTCCCCCTCACCTGGACAACGTCCGGGACAAGCTGGCAGAAAACATCCATGAGCTGTGGGGGATGAACAAGATCGAACTGGGCTGGACCTACGGCAAGGTAAACCCGCTACCCCTCACCACTTCCAACACATAGTAACACCACATGTTAATGACCCATTAACCCAAATATCTCAGTCCTTTTTGAACTTCATGCCATAAGTCAGATATTGGATGGAGGTTCCTCCCTGACCACCGCTACATAAAAACCTCTCTGTAAAACCTGCAATGAAATATTTATATTTTTATTGCACATTTTATGTATTCATTGAAATGTTTTTTGTAAATTAATTCCTCAGTGAAAGGCCTAATGTACCCCAGAGTTTCCGCTCCCATTGAATTCCTTAAAGAGCCGCTAACCCTAAAAGAATTTAATTAATATGGGTTTCAATGAGATTTACATGGTCTAAACGCTGTTTCAGAGGCTTTTCCACCCTCACAGGAATTTAATTCTTAGGGAAACACTGAATATAGTGATTTTTTGGCATGGAATGGTCAAATTCAAAGGCGAAAAATATTGGCTATTGGTGATGTCAGTTTAAAAATATTGGTATCAGCCTTCAAAAACCCATATCAGTTGATCCTAGTCAGGACACACTGGTTGATCCCGAGTTATTATTAGGCTTGTTTGTCAGATGAGAAACTGCTTACTGTGCAGATGGAAACTCCCCAACATGTGGCTCAGGAGGAGATGGCAAACTGCAATTAGCCTACAGTACATCCCATGAGATTTGAATCCTCCCTTCCTCTATCCCTCTATCCCTCTTTCTCTCCGCCTCCCTCCCTCCACCTCTCTCCCTTGCCGGCTCACTGCAGAACAGGCGGAGTGTTAGGAGTCTGATCACACACCTTGGCTCTTTTGTACTGTAGCGGTTATCACAGAATCATTTCCCACCGAGGCCTTCGCCACGGCGGCCGTTTGACAAACTTAATGAGCGTCTCGTCTTCCAAGAGTATGACATCCAGATTAATTAAGGCTGGGAGAAAGCAGCACTCAGGGGGGGGACCTGGGCCTTATCATTTATTAAGGACAATATTTAGGCACCAACAGCTGCTCAGCATTTAATTCTGCTTTAACAAGCTCCTGTGAGCTCAAAGTGACCTTGTGCCTAACCCTAGACGGGAGCATCTTTGGACAAGCGGCACATACTTGGCAGGGATCCGCGATGATAATCTTGATAAACTTGGATACGGCTTCATCGTTTCGCATCCAAGTGCTTGGCCTAAACGTGTCCTCCTCATACCTCTTGTGCACCTCGCTTCTATTAGCTTTTGTCAACAGCAGAAGATAGTCCATTATCAGAGAACGCTTCACTGGCAGCGTCTTATTGAGAGTCCGGGCACAGCGGCGAATTCCTCTCGGTACGACTCTCTCTCTCTCTCTCTCTCGCAGACAGCTGAGCCTCGCGCCGCTGCGGCTCCCCTCCTCTGAACTGAATTGGGCTTATCTTCGCTTCATTAAAACGTCAACACCTGCGGCTCGAATTATTCGACGGGGAAAATGAACAAAAAAACACATCTGTCAAAGTCCGCCGCAGAAAGGTTCAGCTGCAGCGCGGTTTTCATCTTTGTTAATGCCGAGCCGCACTTTGTCACACCTGTCTGTGGTGTCTTTTTGTCTGTCGTTAACGTCTGCTGGAGTTGAAAGATCTGTGTTGGATAGATAGATAGACAGAAAGAAAGGAAGGAAGAAGGAAGGAAGGAAAGCCAAACATGAAATCAGATCTCAGAATGATGATGTTGGTAACCAGAGTTGTTGCTCCCAAATGAACCGTAATGACGCCAGACTGCTTTCCCCTCAGGTTCGCGATGACAACAAGAGGCAGCACCCTTGCCTTGTGGATTTCACCAAGCTGCCCGAAACCGAAAGGAACTACAACCTGCAGATGTCTAGTGAAACACTTAAGTAAGGCCGGGCCGTTTGCTAAATAATCTAATTACCTATTCATAGAATTGCAACTGCTCCCAACTGAATGCTATAGGAGAGCAGATTACGCTAAGATTAAAGCAGCGCTTGTAATTACTTGCATCTCCTGAGTGAATTCCAGTATTGATTTTTAAGAAGTCTCGAGCCCAAAGCTTATTTGAGCCAACCACTGAGTCATCCCACTGTAAAAACATTAGGCTTGGCTCGATAAAGCAACTTCCTGATACAGGGAGCTTCGATCAGGTATGCAATCTGTCAATTACATATTGTTGGAGCCCCGACTGCAGTAGGTACGCACAGCCAAAAACTGGCTACTGTCCTCAGTGTAACTGTGTTGATTGACTGAGATCTATCGATATCTAATGAGCTGTGTTCTAAACGCAGCAGTCGCTCAATGGATTCCGCTGGTTCAAGGCTGGAACATATTCATCTGGCAAAGTGTAATGGGGCTTGAGTATCGATGTAAGTTACGGTCTTCCTCTGTCTGTCTAATTCTCTCATTTGTCTCTCTCTCTCTCTCTCTCTCTCTCTCGCAGAACCCTGTTGGCACTGGGATGCCATGTTGCCCAGATCAATGTTCACGCTGAGGACGATCTGAAGAAAATCAAACTTCCCAAAGAGTACGACATCTTGTTACTGCTTTACAGAAGCCTATCTTTGTCAACAGATCATATTTCAATGACACAGTGGGGGATTTTAGCGCAGTCCACCTCTTCCTATATGTTACATCATACAGAGATCATACAGTAC
Organism: Centroberyx gerrardi; assembly: GCF_048128805.1. Classification (NCBI taxonomy): domain Eukaryota; kingdom Metazoa; phylum Chordata; class Actinopteri; order Beryciformes; family Berycidae; genus Centroberyx; species Centroberyx gerrardi. The sequence goes on from NC_136014.1 coordinate 6,436,292, forward strand.
ATCATACAGAGAACGGCCCTCTGCCAAGGCTTGGTCACATCAGTGTCAGATGTTTAATACCGGTGCTTGAATTTTAAGAAAATATCTATTTTATGTGTGTGACATTTAGACCAATATCATCCTGTTGAAGCATGGGACATCATTTCACTGTATTTGAGTATTTTTTACCAAAGTGAAATGGGAACAGGACATTCAGTTTTACACTATTTCAAGAATCATGATTAGACAACCTTCACCTTCCTCATGTTGTGTTGTCTGCAGCTACATGATGTCTAACGGTTATAAGCCTACGCCACTGGAACTTTCTGACGTGAAACTGACTCCAGGTCAGGAGGTTCTGGTTGATAAACTGGCCGAGAACGCCCACAACGTGTGGGCCAAGGACAGAATTAAACAAGGATGGACCTATGGCATCCAGCAGGTAAAAATACATCTCATTTTGAAAGGGGGCATGTGTGGATCTAATCACTACTCTATGCCTGGCCTTTAGATTAGAGCATAGCTAAATTACGTTTTAATGACCTGTTGAAGTAATTAAATCTGTAGAGATTCAGATTAATGTATTTGATTAGAAAGCTTTTGCTACCACGCTATTCCTTCAAATAAAACAGTCCAGAATAGACATTAAATGGTAAAAACTGCAGCTACATTCACTGTTAACCAAATTTGTATTTAGATGTGCTCTTTTTATTTGTTTTTATGTGTTTGTCTTTATTCTGCTTGTATATTTGCTCTATTTTATTGGTGTATTTTCTCTGTTTGCGGCAGGATTTGAAGAGCAGGCGTAATCCTCGCCTGGTGCCATACGCTTTACTGGACGAGCGCACCAAGAAGTCTAACAGAGACAGTCTGAGAGAGGCCATCAGGACCCTGGTTGGGTATGGATACGACATCGACCCCCCAGACCAGGAGGGTGAGAACGTGTTTCTATTAACACTGCTAACACTGCATCAAATCTTTGCAACTCCCATTTTGGTGATTGAAACTTTTCTTGCCTTTGCCTGCATTTAAAATTTATAGGGACCTTTATATGCTGAGTAACTCTTATGACCCTAGCGCCAATGAAACCTATTCAACACCCATTGCATGGTAATAAGCTGCAAGCAAGGCTGTTGTAGTATCCCAGCAAGCGTTTGACCGATAGTGACGTGCAGAAGTCCAACCCCTTAAGTTTACATGACAACAGGGTCAACGTCAACACAAAGCATATTGTGGCACAGTAAATATTCACATTAAAGCAACTTTGGGAACTGTTTTGAACTGATATCAGAAAGGTATCTAGGCCCTAATTTCACAAAATGATGCAGGTAGCAGCTATGGACCACAGCAGACGGTTTTCAACATTGGTGCAGGCTGTCGTTTGCTGGGATTCTATAATACTACACTATATTATTATAGTGACTTATAGTGAGTATACTGTATAATATTAAGCATAATTTCACATAATTTGTCCGCCTGAAAACCATTACTCACCTAGCTTAATAAAAACTGTCCTTACCTTTGCTCAATAGGCCTGTAATTGTATGTTTTGATTGTGATATTTGCTGCCCAGAATCAACAATATATCACATTTGTATTCACTGCCAGATTTTATTCCGTGTACCTCAAGTTCAAAGCACTGTGTGTTTTTTTAAATGTTTTTTTCCTCCCACCCCTAGCCATCCATGTGGTGGATGACCACAACGTCGAGACCATCCGCTTCTTCCGCGTGGAGCAGACGTACGCGGTGAAGACGGGGAAGTGGTACTTTGAGTTTGAGGCCCTGAGTGGAGGGGACATGAGGGTCGGCTGGGCCAGACCGGGCTGCAGGCCCGATATGGAACTGGGACTGGACGACCAGGCCTTCGTCTTCGATGGATACAGGGTAAACCAGCTCTGTTAGGACATATTGTACTGTACCACCAGAAACAAAGACTAGCCTGGGAATGACTTATTTGAAAGATTTGAGTTTTGAATGAAAACATCTTGATTCACTGTACAATTTTATTAAAGTCAGAAGAATATAAGACATAAGAATCAATACAAGAGAGAGGTGAGGGACGAGATGAGATGAATCTTTAATCTTTGTGGGGAAATAGCATTGTTGCCGCAGCAGTCAGAGATCAACAAATAATGACTAGGAATAGATGGAGAACAAGAAAAACAGAAAGTAGTATATAGATAGCAGTTCAATAGATAAAGGTAATACAGTAAATAACATCCAGGTCAAGTGCTTATGTGCAGTACAAAAACACATTGCAAATATGCATCACAACCTGTCCACAGAACAGAATTTGACCATATAAAAAGGGACTTCTCCTGTGGCTACCATTGTATCACATTGTATCATAACCAATTTTCACTTGCTTATATGAAATTTCTTAACAGAGCCTTCCAGATTTTACTATTCTGATATACTGTCAGCTTGTATGAGCATTTGTATTATACAAGCTTCAGTAGGATCACAATAATCTCTGTTTGTTTGGTTTGTTGTCAGGGTCGGCGTATGCACGCGGGCAGCCGTTACTTCGGCCGGTCGTGGAACAAGGGCGACGTGGTCGGTTGCATGATCAACATGGAGGACAAATCCATGATCTTCACCCTGAACGGGGAGCTGCTAATCACCAGCAAGGGCTCCGAGCTTTGCTTCGCCGACTTCGAGACCGAGGACGGTGAGGGCTCCATACTCCACTGAACTTTGCTGCTAACTTATTCATTTATGCTGCATGTGTTGTTTCCCCCCCACACGGTCTCCTGAGGTATGTGCGGGGTTTGTTTGTCAGCTAGTTATGCAGCAAAAAAGACAAAGTAAACAGCCAAACGCTAACGATGTTGCAATTAAATGCGCTCCGTCGTGGCATCGGGGAATTACACTGTAAATGAACCTATTCGTCAGGACCAGACAGGGCAGGAATGCCACATAAGGAGAAAGTTACGTGATGCAAATTAATTGTGGTGTTATAGATGATGTTTGATCAGGGGATTATGCGGTATCGGCTGAAGGTCATATATAGATACACGCAAATGCACTGTCACACACAGCAGTACACACAGGCGTTGGCTAATATGGGTTTTAATATTTAGTGTGTCCCCCCCAAATTTTTTTCTTGTCAGGGTGGAAAAGCCTCTGAAACAGCATTTAGACCATCATGGGACATTAAAACTCTCCACTGAAACCCAGACTAATGAAATTCTTAACAGCGCTGGGTGACCCACCGCACCTTCAGTGGTAGGGAAACTCTGGGGTACATTAGACCTTTAAATGAAGAATTCATTTGAAACAAAAAAAAACAGTTCAGCAGTGAAATGAGTGAATTAAATGTGCAAAGAAAATCAGTTGCATCAAATATTTTAATAAAAGAACAATACCGGCCTGTTATACCAGTCTAACCCGAGTAAACACACACACACACATACACACTATTTTCCGTCCTTTCCCTCTAACTCGGAACCCCACCGTCACCCCCTTACCCCCCTCCAGGCTTCATCCCTGTGTGCAGCCTGGGCCTGTCCCAGATAGGCCGCATGAACCTGGGCAAGGACGCCAGCACTTTTAAGTACTACACCATGTGCGGCCTCCAGGAAGGCTTCGAGCCCTTCGCCGTCAACATGAATCGCAACGTCACCATGTGGTTCAGCAAGCGCCTGCCCACCTTTGTCATCGTACCCAAGGACCACACCCACATCGAGGTAAAGAAGGCCAAGATGCAAACATCATGCATAACATTGTCCTGTGTGTTGTTCTGTCTGTGGGCGGGAAACCACAGGTAGACAGGAATATTCTGTTAACTGGTTTATTCATGACAACAGGGATACTCAATCGCTGGGTATCAAAGCTGCATGTAAACATCTTAACCTGAATAAGACCTTAACTGGAGTATGGCCAAACGTCAGGTTACTCCGTGCCTGTAAACATAGCTAATGTGAATGTTCTTGGTGTTGATGGACACAGCGTTCTCTGTATTGATTCGCTCTTGTGCTTGGCTCTCGGCACCTGGCTGTGACTCCTCAGGTGACGAGGATCGACGGGACGGTTGACAGCCCGCCCTGCCTCAAGGTCACCCACAAGACGTTCGGCACCCAGAACAGCAACAGCGACATGGTCTACTGTAGGCTGAGCATGCCCGTGGAGTTCCACTCCACCGACATGTTGCTGGACGAGTCGCACAAGCTCAGGTTAGACCGTCTTCCCCGCCGTCTTCACTGCCGCACAGCATCGGAATTGATTTCTTGTGCAGTGACTGCTCTAGTAGGAATATCACAACGATCAATTTGACCATTCTGTCTCAATTTGTTCTTAATTGCCCTGTCTGGCAAAGGAAAAAGGAATAAATGCAGACGGAGTTGTCAAGACTGCGTTGTTGTTCTTTAAACCTGCGGCCATATTTTTGTCTCTGCAGTCACCCTCCAAAAGAAGATGGAAGTGTCAACTATGGAAGCATCACAACTGTAAGTAAACTTACATTTTCAAACATACAAAAGACATCTGGAAAATATTACAATGACACTGATTACTCTCTGTTCAGTAAGAGTGAGTTTTTGTATTCTGTTTATCATGGCAGTACTACCACTCGGTGAGAGTGTTTGCGGGACAAGACCCTGCGTCGGTGTGGGTGGGCTGGGTCACCCCTGACTATCATTACCATAGCAAAAACTTCGGCCTCAGCAAGACGCGAACCGTCACTGTCACCCTGGGAGATGAGAGGGGCCGGGTCCACGAGAGGCAAGCACCTTACTTTTTCTATTGTTTTTCCAGATCATACGATTTTGAGAGATTTTGGATACAGTTTCTGGGTCTCTCAGTCAGGGAACATCAGGGAATTTTGCATTAGATGGTTTTCAGCTGCTTCTACACCACAGCAAGTTACATTAATATACCTCATGTAACTGCACACGTCCTGAAATCGAAGAATTTCAACCCTTAAAAAATAACCATTTACTGTACTTTTACAAAGTTATTACTGGCTTGACGGCAAAACTATTATTGATTTTAAGACTTATATCAAAAATACAATCGTCTGTACCTCTGAACACTTCTGAAAAATGCAACACTTTCCCCTGAAATTGATTTGCAGAGTTTTGGAACGAAACCACTTAATTCTAGTCTGAGGCACCACACACACACTGACTCGTCTTTTATCATCCTCCTTTCATCCTCCTTCAGTATTCAGAGGAGTAAAGGGGGGGAAGAGAGAGCTTCTGTGTAACAGAGTGAATTTTAATGAGGCAAGAGCCAACAAGTCAACGCAGATCAATAAATGCGGTGCATCATAAAAGAAAGAAAAGAGCAGGGATCAAACTTAAGTTTGGTTCAAGATCTTTGATTTATTTTATTCATCTTTGTTGTATTGTGGTTCCTCATGTTTACATTTGTTAATTTTTTATGCATAGAAACTGTTGTAGTCTATTTTCCGCTTTGTTCTCCATCATCATTCAAGCTGATTTGTGGTTTATTTTAAGATAAGATAAGATATACTTTTATTTTGTATTTTGTTGTGTTGCAGTGTCCAGAGGAGTAACTGCTACATGGTGTGTGGAGCGGATGCAGCTGGCTCGTCCTCCTCCGGCCGCTCCAGCTCTGACCTGGAGATCGGCTGTCTGATCGACCTGGCCACTGGCCTCGTTTCCTTCACCGCCAACGGCAAGGAGCTGCCCACCGCGTACCAGGTAAATAATAATAACAACACACACTAGTGGGCTCTGTGGGCTGAGGCGCACGAACAGTCTGGCTCATAAACTCCTGTGTGTGCGTGTCATTGTCTCTCTCTCCTGTGGTAAACATAATTCTCCACAGTATGAGATGCCATAGAGGTACTTTTAAAAAATAGCACACGAAACATAAGAAGCAAACTTGTAACCAGACTGGCTTGCAAAACCTGGACAGTGAATGGGAAAAGCTCTCCTTATCACAGTGTCTTATAATGAGGAAAGGACACAGAAATACTAAAAATAGTGCACTATTACCCCCTGGTCACAATTCAATATCAACTCCAATATCATTAGAGGAGCTGCATTGTTAGGAGCTGTCCACTGCCTGACAGGTGCTGCCTATACATAGTACACATCTCACCACCAAATGGGGTGGAAAGAAGCATGTACAGCCTGGGTTTCCACTGGGGTACGTTCACATTGCAGGTGAAGGTGTCCCAATTAAGATTTATTTTCTTCACATGTGACAGATGTGATGTTTTCTGATCGATGCGAACAGCAAAAAGCTGCATGGAGTTGAATTTTTTGTTTCCACGAAATTTGATGACAGAAGATAACTGTTGTAGTTTGATAGGTCAGTTGGTTTTGTTAGCTAGCTAACAAGCCAGCAGGCTAATTTAGGGGAAGCAACCATTGTTAATATTGGGTTACATCCTAGAATAGATATGAACACTCAACACAAAAAAATGTGATGTGAGCAGCAATTTGGTATTGAGCATGAAGGAATGCAGTGTGTATGTAGCCTCTGACACACACACACACACACACACCACTAAATAGCATCAGCCCTAATAAACAATCACATCGGTACTTTATCAAGTGGTGATCTATGGTAGTTATATCGCATATCACAGCATCATTAATTATTACATTTAGTGGTGGAGTACCACCCATGTATATTTGTATAAATCTTAGTAATGATGGCACTGAGATAGACGTATTTGTATTGCCAGCACTCACTCATAGGAATTTAATCGCCTCTCCAGGTAACCTCAACAAATTTGCACTGCGTCAACCCAGTAAAGTAATTAGACCTGGAGAAAGGCACTTAGAAAATTTTACAGCGGAATCCTCATCTGTTTTCAACCCACACTCATAACAAAGACAGACAGCCGCTCAGTAATCCACTTCTCGCCTCACTGATCTCCGATTTTCAACACATAATACTGAATACCTGACTAGACATTGAAATGATGCCTTGAGAGTGAAGCTCCAATCACCTAACTCTCTCTCTCTCCAACTTTTCTTTCACCACCTCCTCCTCTTCTCTCGCCCTGTGCCACTTTCTCCTCTCCTCCCCTTCCCGCTCTCCTCTTTCTCTCTCCCTGCCTATTTGCATTTTAAAAAGGGGGTAGCCCCTCTGAGGGAACCAAGAGGCTTTTACCGTGATGAAAAGCCTCTTTCCCTGCCACTGCATCAGACATCTGGCCCCCCCGTCTCTCTCTCTCTCTCTCTCTCTCTCTCTCTCTCTCTCTCTCTCTCTCTGCATGTCTGTGGTTCTCTGATGGCTGCCATCGATACACCACCTGATAGGCATCGGATTGGCATTTAAAACACCGCTAGTTCATAGACTTAGAGGTTAAATGCCGTCTGACATTTGTGTAATTGCCACATGCTGAGACCCTTTCTTTTAAAGACAAGCACAGGTCTGAGTATCAGAGCTGCATGAAAAGAGCGACATAATTATCAGCGATATTAAATCCCATCAAGGGTTTTGGTATTTACCACGGGACAGATGTCACTTTCTATTCATCTCGCTGCACTTTTGTTTCCTTTTTGGTGGATTTCAAAATGCTCTTGTTTACCATGAACATAGATTTACTGACTGTTGGAGGGAGGGTAAAGTCGATGCATGTGGGTGACTGAGCTTTGTGTCTGTGTGTTTAGGTGGAGCCCAATACCAAGCTGTTCCCGGCTGTGTTTGTGCGCCCCACCAGCGCAAACCTCTTCCAGTTTGAGTTTGTCAAGATCAAGGTTCGTCTTTTTTGTTTGTTGATATTGCCAGAACATATTCAGTTTTTCACTATTTTATCCTCATGAACTAGTTACCATAGCCTCACAGACATGCAGTGTGGAGTAATGTAAAGTGGGGCTTCTCAACCTTTTTCATGTCATACATTTTCTTATACATCCATAGGAAAGATCTGTTGCATAACATCACCTTTGCTTTGTCTGGAGAAATATAGCTCAATATTGTGTTGATTTAGGATCAATGATATCTGAATTCTTTCTCCTAAATCTCCCCTTAGGAGCAATAAAGAGATTCATGAGAATGTACATCTGCATTAATTGTAAGAAATGCTCGAGACAAATAAGAGAAGCATGATATCTTTTTCTTATCATTTGTAGATGACAGATTGCTGATAGATTTCTGAGATATTTCTCCTTACTGTCCCATTAGAGAAGAGAATGCATGTACATTAAGACATGCGAGAAACAAAGTGAAAGAGCTAAGTGAGACGCATGATATTCCAGAGGGAGACAATCTTGCTTGTTTCTCAGGAGCATAATTTCAGAAGTATGAGAAAATGGTCACTGATTTTAAGGAGAAGTAAATGAGAGGAAGAGGAGATCTTATTTAGGATATTGCTTTCCTCTGGGCGTACTCTAACTGGGATAATTCTAGCGAATGAAATAATAGCGGGGGTTGAGGTCCCTGAACCCCACTTTGAGAACCACTGATTTAAAGCACCTGTCTGTGTTTATTCCACTTAGTACAAGAGTTAAAGCATAAGCAAATGATCTTACCTCCACTAAATATTACTTTTTTTGCTTATTTTCCCTTCTGCGCCCAGGACGCCATGCCGCTCTCGTCGGCCATGTTTAAGAGCGAGCACAGGAACCCGGTGCCGCAGTGCCCGCCGCGGCTGGACATCCAGACCATCGTGGCGGTGCTGTGGAGCCGCATGCCCAACATCTTCCTCACCGTGGAGGCGGCCCGGGTCAGCGAGAGACACGGCTGGGTGGTGCAGTGTCTGGAGCCGCTGCAGATGATGGCCGTGCACATACCTGAGGAGAACAGGTGTGCAGCAGCGTGTTTTAAACATCAATATATTACTATAAAATTAATTTTGGTACCTTTTTATAATTACCATAAACAAGTGAGACCGTGGTCAAGATGATTGGTAGCCTCTATGTCACACCAGTGGTATTGTTAGTGCTAGTTTTTCTCAAAATCAAGACCACATTTCCCATAATCCCCTTTTCTTCCTATTGCAAAGAGGGCAATCCAGCAGATTTCCCACTAAGTCTGACCTGGTGGCACACAATGTAAAATGCAGTGTAGAGGCTGACAATCTTCTCAGTGATGGTCACATTTGTTTATGATAATTATACTAATGTTTTAATCTTAATATGGTAATGATTTATTGATGTGAAAATGCTACATGTAGCAAATTTTTATTTCAAAAAATCTAAGACGTTCTATTTTGCAGAAATAAATAAATCAGATTACTTCTGGAAATGAATAGGAAGCTAAGCAGGAAATTGGAATAGCCAACTTTTTCTCTTGGAAGAAGAAAACTCTGGTTTATTCACTACTTTATCTTTGATGAATGGGGAGACAAGAAGAGCAGGCACAAAAATGTATGTAGCTACATCCATTTTGCAGCATCCAGACTGTCTTCACTGCCAAAGTAGAAGATGGAAGTTGTGAAAATTCAACGTTTGTCATCAGCAATTCTGTCAGAATGCACAGCTACTGTGACTTTGCTCCAGTTTACCGTTGGAAAACACTGAACATCCAGTTTGCCATACACCGCAAACCGCTACAATGTGAATGCAGCAATAAACACCTTCACACACCTCCATTCCTCCCTCTCTATCCTTACCTTTCCTCCAGGTGTATGGACATCCTGGAGCTGTCGGAGCACGAAGACCTGAGGAAGTTCCACTACCACACGCTGAAGCTCTACTGCGCCCTCTGTGCGCTGGGAAACACCCGCGTGGCCCACGCCCTCTGCAGCCACTTGGACCAATCACAGCTCCTCTACACCATCGACAACCAATACCTCTCTGGCATGCTGAGAGAGGGCTTTTACAATGTCCTCATCAGGTGCGTTGGCTGCACTTTCAATCGATATCTTGTAATGTAACACTATAAAAAAAGATCAGTTATACATGCAACTATACAGATATCTTTGGCATGTAGTTGAGATGAGGATAGTGTGTTATTTTACTTTAAAGAGCACTGTTATGACCTAGAATACTGTAAATGTTATTTTCTCCAGTTTTACCTATCATGTTCGCCTTCCTGCGATTTGCTAAATTGGCTTATTTGTCTCTATTTAAGATTTTGAATAGAATGGAAAGTCTAGTGGGAGAATAATAAATGCTGCTATCAGTGACAACAAATGAAACTCTACAATCCTGTCAGTATTAAAAATTTAATAAACACAACTTTCAGAAAAGAAAAGAAGAAAGAGCATCCAGGGAATGCCGTTTTGAGACTGCAATGAGAACCTAGAATACTGTAATGGTTATTTTCCTGATGAGTGTAGGTGAAGTGTAAGTGATGATCGAATCGATTCTTCCTGTCATTGCCAGCATCCACCTGGAGACGGCGAAGGAGGCGCGCCTCATGATGAACAACGAGTTCATCATCCCCGTGACGGACGAGACACGCTCCATCAAGCTCTTCCCCGACGAGTCCAAGAGGCACTCGCTGCCCGGCGTGGGCCTGAGCACCTCGCTCAAACCCCGCGTCAACTTCTCCCCCGTGGGCATCATCAGCACCAGGCGCCACCAGTACCTCTACAGCCCCCAGATCCCGCTGGGCGTCCTGAAGGAGAAGGCCATCAGCATGCTCACCGAGGCGGTGCAGGGCGGCGGCACCCACATCCGCGACCCGGTGGGGGGCAGCGTGCAGTACCAGTTCGTCCCCATCCTCAAGCTGATCGGCACCCTGCTGATCATGGGGGTGCTGACGAGCGAGGAGGTGAGGCTGATCCTGCTGCTCATCGACCCCAACGTGTTCGGCGAGGCGGAGGAGGCGGAGGAGGGGAAGGGGGAGGAGGTGGCGGCGGTGGGGGAGAAGGAGGAGGTGAGCAGCAACGAGGAGAAGGCCGTGGAGGCCGGGGAGGAGGAGACGAAGGACAGCAAGCCGCCCATGAAGGGTCTGCTGGAGAAGTCGCTGCCCGAGTCCGTCAAGCGCCAGGTGACGAGAGAGCGATGACGTAAACATGCACGCAGATGTTTAATCAATCGGCTGTGGAGAGATTGGAAATACTTTTTTATAACTAAACCCATCAGTTTATCTGCCAACATTTAATTAAATTTTAATTTTACCCATCTTGTTTGCCTTCCTCTGATTTGGTACAGTAATTGCTAATTTGTCTGCATTTCAGATCTTTCGTGATTATCTTCTCGCTGTTAGAAGTTATTGCTTGAGTGCAAATTGTGCAGTGGGAGAATACTAATGTTGCTATCAGTGAAACTCTACAAAGATATCAACATTAAAGTTTAATAAACACAACTTTCCGTACATGATGGGAAAGAAAGTTGGCTACATTTGAGTGGGCAGATAATCCCTGAGAAGCAGCAGTTGTGTCTGATGTCTGTCTGTTTGAACTAGTCACTCAAATGGCTTCAAATCAGTTGATGATGAAAATGATCAGAATTAGGCAAAAGCCACATCCAACAGAGAGACTGAGAGAGAGAGCAAATTCTAGACTGATGACCATTCCTTGCTCAATTAATATCTTTAAATGGGCTTCATGTATCTAAAGTACAAGGCCCATAAATAATGTCAATCTTACAAAAAATCCCTCTGTTCTTTTCAGATGTGTGAGCTCCTGCACTACTTCTGCGACTGCGAGCTGAAGCAGCGCATCGAGGCCATCGTCTCGTTCTCCGACAGCTTCGTGTCCAAGCTGCAGTACAACCAGAAGTTCCGCTACAACGAGCTGATGCAGGCCCTCAACATGTCCGCCGCCGTCACCGCCAAGAAGACCAAAGAGTTCCGCTCGCCTCCGCAGGAGCAGGTACCCGTGCCGGGCCGAACGGCCGATAGCCAATTGTTTACATCGCGGTCGAGATGTTTGAGGTATATAATGTTGAATCGAAACGAGCCAGAACCCAGAATGTACACTGGAGCCATGGGGCAGAAACAAATCAATGACCTTGACTTCGGTATTGACAAGCACTCAGGATTTTGCAGCTCCTCTGACTACCTTTTAGATTTTGGTTGTTCTTTGACCTTCTTTTCAGCTATTATACCCAAAGGGAAAATTTGGCCATATGTGAGGCTAAATTGAACTTGGAGAGCTGACTGTACAGTGAGACCCAAACAGCTGGGATTTAAGATTAGAAAAATGCTATTGCTCCCAAAGGGGAAATTTATCCTCAGCACTTTTTATGTTCAAGTAAGTTTACAAGTATGCACTGTGAAGGCCTGAGGGAACACAGCAATCCGCTGATTTACAGGTTGGCCTTCAAGTACGCTGCAAGTATAAAAGCATTAAACGGTTGTTACAAAACCTTTTGATTCAAATTAAAGTCACGACCCAGCCAGACATCCAAAAATACCAGTTTGACGCTGTTAGAAACCCTCAATCAAACCAGCAGACAGATGCCTGTTGGTATCTGAACCTCCCCAGACCAAAATACCCCTCTGAGGGCTTACTCATCCTCACAGCAGATGTTGGACTAATCTGCCCCTTTAGCCCCGAGAAGTCAGACTCGGGTTTCCCTGTGCCATGTGATCAGGGCCAGTGGTCAGTCTTGCTGTGTTCCTCTATGCTTCCCTCCAAAGCATCTGCCTCTTTTTGTTTCCTGCTTGTTGTCTGAACAGCATAGAAGCCGTTGGAGCATTGCTTGAGATCCTGAGGTTAGGTATCAGATCTGCGAACACAGCTCAGCAGCTCCCCCATAATGCATACTAAACTGTATTCACACATTGCAGTTGTGCTTCCACCCACGCCGCGTGCTTTCAGCGTTTTTCAGCTCGCCGTGTTATAATTGCATCAGCACACTGGAGCGCCACCGGCTCAGATCCTCGTATGTAATGACCAGGCCCCGTTCAACGTCCATTTCTCTCTCCGTGTGTCTCAGAGCCAGAGGGGAGGGAGAGAACATTATTCTTCCTGAGGGTCCCGATTGTTTTCTGTTCTGTTTGTGGCCAGATCGCTCACTATTGTGCTGAGTGGAGCGGCTACATACACACACAGCAGCATCTCAGACATTGTCCAACCGCAAAGATTTAACGCTCACATGTTTGATTGTACTCCGCATGAGCTGCAAAACCACGCAGATCAATACAGGCCCAAAGCTAGACTCTGATCTCTGAAAAATTATGCAGTGGTCAGTGGCAGGTGTATACTCTAGGCAAGATTCTTGAAGATCTAAGTTCCTCCCATGGTTTATTAAGAAGCTTTGCCAGAAATAGATCAAAATAGCCTGAACTGGACTCTCCATCCGCTTAGCCCAAGGAAATGTCTCATTTATATTTAGTCTGTTTATAGTTAGCTAGGGATATACAGCAGGCACAGCATATGTGCAGCTATTTCAAAATGCCGAATGATTAAAAGTTATTTCTTCGGCGTATGATGAGGAATTACTTTATAGCCTTTAATTTTCATCTGTCCCCGGACTAGATGTGAAATGCTTCAAACTATTTCTGTCTGCATCGATCAAACAGACGCTATCTGAAAACCTTATATGTGTTCTAGTCCACCACAGGAGGCTGCGTAAGTAAATCTGCTGTTGAGTGTGACTCAGAATAACAATGTCGCCATCCCCTCTCTCTCTCTCCTTCGCTCTCAGTTCACCCATCATTTGGCATCTTTCTTTCATTCATTCTTTCATGCGGTTGTTTACTTGTTTGTTTGTTTGCTTCTGTCTTTTCCCGTCATTCTTTCTTTCTTCGTCCCTTTTTCTGCTTTTTTTGTTTTACTATTCATTTCTCTTCACTCCCCCGCTCTCACCCCTTCTAACCTCCATTATTCTTCCTGCCCTTCTCCTGTAGATCAACATCCTGCTGAATTTCAGTGCAGGGGAGGACTGTCCCTGTCCTGTGGAGATCCAGGATGAACTCAATTCCTTCCACGAAGAACTGCGGCTGCACTGTGGTACAGTCCTAATGCTCTCACTGGATAGAAGATAGATAGAATACAGTACTGTACATTGTACATTTCATCCCATTGATGCCTATACTTTATGCATTGGGTTAAGTGAAGATATTACATAAAGGCATATAGTCAAAAGTAGGTTTACAGTTTACTTTGCAACACATAACTAAATACCAGTTCCACTATTTTAACTGCATAGTTTCAACTTCACGTTTGCCTACCTGCTGTATTGCTTTATGACTCAAAGGGAGATTGCTTTATGGCACAAAACAGGAACTGGGCGCTGTACTTCCATTGCAAATGGAGCTAAAGCTTTCAGAAATTCTGGCAATGCCAGATGGTGGAAGGAGTGAAAGGCCAATGGAAAAATCATTTCCAACATGTTTATCCTCTTCAGTAAAGTGAAAACCTTTGACCAATGTGGCAACATCCTCTTTGCGACAGGAATGGGGGTTTATGGGAATTGTGGATTTAATTTTGGAAACACGAGCACTAACAATACCACTGGTGTGAGATAGAGTCATCTCAACCATAGTCTCATTTGTTTATGGTAATTATACCAAGGTATCAAAATTAATTTGACAATGATATATCAATGTTTAAAAATGCTACACATAGCCCCTTTAACATGGTTTTACTTCTGCTTTGATCTTTTATTCATCTTGAGGCAAAGTCCATCTTGCACTGTGGATACGTCGATAGCAAATGAGACTTGCTTTGGCTCACTCTCTGAATACTTGCACTTTTGACATTACATGTTGAACTGCCGCGTGTCTAACAGATACGTGTTTCCCCCTGCAGGAGTCCCGGTGGAGGAGGAGGAGGAGGAGCAGGACATGTCTATTAAAGGTCGTCTCCTCGCTCTGCTCTACAAGATCAAGGGTCCACCTCAGAAGACCGAGGAGGAGCCCACAGAGCAGGAGCAGGCTGCTCCCAGTAAGTCCGCTTCAAAGACTAAGAGGAAAATAACATGCTAACCTGAGAGGTGTCAGTTTCCTAAAATAATAGTGTGCTATTGTGGGTTAATAGAGTTTCTAAATAGGAAGAGAAGAAGAGTTGTCGTTGGTATTGTGGCACAATGAAAAAAACCCAAAACAAAACATGACACCTCACCTCACAGCATGGCATTTTCATCAAATTTCATCCAACATGTTGTCTTCCAGGCTGTTAAAGGCACATTCAGATGCTTTGTTAGCCTAAGGCTTTGAGCACAAAATGGCAACCAAAGCAAAAAAAAAAGAAAAATAATGCAGATTAATGCTATGAAATATTAACCAAGCATTTGATGGATGGCGACATGCAGGAAGGTTGCCAAGTCAACCCAAACAAGCACAACACTTTCACAATACATTATGGCACGGTAAAAAATCCTATTAAAACAGCTGTGGAAACTGTTTTGAACTGATACCAGAAAGATATTCAGGTCCCAATTTTGCAAAATGATGCAGCTTGTCCATGTTAAATGACACAAAGTGTAAGAAATTGCCTAGCAACTAACTTGACAAAGGATATTTTGCCAGCCTGAGGTCAGCGGTCTCAATATTCTCTTCAGCTGTCCTTCACCGATAGCGAGTCTTCTGCTTGGAATAATAGGACAGTAATAGGACAGCCTCTCCTAGACTGTCTGAGCGCTATTATTTTAGACCGCAATAAATTTTAATGCCTCGCTCCAGACACACCTCCACACCTACCCTGCATTATTGAAAAGCTTTACAAGTAGACAGATGATGTGACTCAAGATGACTCTGATAGACATATCCTTTCTACATCATATTAAGACAAGTGGCAGTGTAAAATGAAAACAAGTTTCCATTTTATTCTATTAAGGACATGATGGTTTTTTCAGCCTTTAAATGTGGTCTTAATGCCCTTGGACTTGGGGTGTCGTAGTGGGGTGGGGGTGGGGGGGTACTGACTCCCCAGGGCCCCTAAAGTGTCCGGACAGTAATGCCTTTTGTGGTCCTCCAGTGCATATTTCTAAATATTTTATAGTTTTATTTCACACTGCTGCGGTTTTGAAACGGGGCTTTGGTTGAAATCTACAAAACTGCAAACAAATAAAGCTTTCTCATATATTATACAGCAACTGTTGTGTGAGGCTGAGACAAACTGGAACAAGCAGGGAGTAAAATTTTGGCAGACTAAAACAAAATTGTGCTCCCTTGGTATGGTCATGACATCCAGTTAGCGCCAGTCAGGGACCCGCCCAAAGCCCATAATTGACGTACTCTTCCAAAACGTCTTGTATTGATTTCAGAATTCAAATCATTACTTTTACATATACATTACAGTATCACAAAAATATAGAGGCGGCAATTTGTGAAGGCTTTTTCGACTTTTTCGACCAAGGAATTTGTTTTTGTGACATCAATCATGTTGTAGGATTAGGTGTCACTGTTTCACAATTACAATCAGAAGTGATTTTACTACTATGAAATAAAGTTCATCTGTACTCTATATAACCTCTATCAGAATTCCAGACACATGCTTGTTCTTTGTCAATGACAAAGCTGTCGGTTCAATGACACATCTGAATCTTCACTAATCATATCTATATTCACAAATCTTAGCAGGCGTGTACAAGGCTTTAGGAAAAGATTGAATAGTATAAAACTGACTCTTTATGTCATGCCTTATTTGTATGACACTGGGAAGTTCACTCTTCATTTCAAACATGAACAAGTTTGCTTCTAAAGCCAGAAACAAAAGAACCAAGATAATCTCTGTGCAATACACAATGTACTGTGCAATACAGTTATCTGGGCCTGACCAGCTTTGTGGACACTGTGACAGGGTGATTTTATAAAGATAGTAGTGTGTTTCAGCGTCAGAGCTGCTAGTACTACTATATAAAAGCTAATAAAATGTTGTAAATGTCAGTCTGTTCCTTGTCAGTGGAGCAGCTCCAAGTTTAGTCTGCTGATGACAGAAGAGTTTTAGTTCTCTTGGTTTAATACTCTTAAGTGAGTGCTTTATGTTCACAAATATTGATGAATACTCAATGTTATAACAATACATTTAAGTTTTGTTTAGGGTAGATTTTGATTAAGAGTCAATGCAGTGTGACATACACAGTATTTTGGGTTGCACATTCAGGGATGTAGTGGAGGGCGAACCCACCTAAACTCAGTTGACCCACCTTTTTATTTGCAGAATAGAGTTTACTCAGCTTTTTAGGCTTACATATGTCTTTAATACATAGTCATAAGTCATTCATCACAATTCATAGTATACATCATAAGTAGTTTCAAGCAAGTTATATGAAGATAGGATTTTCTAAGAGGAAAAAAAAGGATAAATTAATGCTTTTCTGAAAATAGAATTTAAATTTGTTCATAATGGTTGTTTACTACTGCACCACTGTGCACACTTCATACATGTTGTCAGATTTTAAGAAATGAGAATTTTTTTTTTTAAAAGCAGCATTACTGACATTAAGGCTGACACTGTAGCATGTATTATGTTTATATATTAAACATAAAAAAGCAAGTTAGCGGTAGACATCGAGAACGTAGCCATTTCCTAATCCTCTGCACTGAGGCTGGATCCAGCAGCACTTCAGCACCAATTCTTCTGAAATGCCACCATATGTGTTCATTTGCTGATTAGCTTGCGGACAGGGGAGTGTGTTTTTTGTGTTCTTTTGGATGCCTCCCATGTGAGCCACTGTTTGAGACGATGCAGAGCAGATGTGGAGCTGCGAGAGACTCACCTTCAGGGCAGCTGGCCTCTCTCTCTCTCTCTCTCTCCCTCTCTCACTCACTCACACTCTCTCTCACCCTCTCTCTCTCTGTCTCTCTCTCTCTCGCCCTCTCTCTCTCTCTCTCTCTCTCTCTCTCTCACTCACTCACGCTCTCTCTCGCCCTCTCTCTCTGTCTCTCTCTCTCTTGCCCTCTCCCTCTCTCGCCCTCTCACTCATTAGGATTCTGCTTGAATCTGACCCTGTGCTCGCTTCAGATGCTGGACTATTTGACTCGAGCGCTCAAAGTTCATCGCTAGCTCGGGAATAGCGATGTTATTGTTTGGAAATAGCGGCTCTGCATTTAGCCGTAGCCTTTTAGCATCCATTTATCATTCCGGGCCATACTTGCGGTGTTCCTTTGTACTTGTGCGCCGTTGTATTGTCCTCTCTCTGAGTACGTGTCATCCCTAATGGATGAAAGTTCTGGATGAGACTTTAAGATGTGGCCCAGGGGGTCAGCCCTGCTGCACCTCAAAACTTTGTAATGAATCCTCCCCCGCGTGGGCTGCGCTTTAATTTTCGTCTGTGTCGCTTTCTACGCTTTGATACAATGCGATTCCTCCGCTTGTGTAGCCCCCTCCGCTCTAAATGGGGATAAAATACACGAGGTCGGGAGAGTACCTGCTCTCTTTTATAAAAAAAAACCAAGAGAAATCTTTTGGTGGCGCCTGGGGAGCGGAGTAATGAGCCCACGGCTGTGCCTGCAGTCCTTGGAACCAATTACACACCTTTTCTCCAAGGCGCTCCTTCTTGAGTCTGAGCTTTTGAAGGACAAGCAAAAGTCAAATACACCTTTAACCCAATAACCAACGGTCAACTCGTTGGAGGTTTGAAAAATCCTAGTAACTGTTCTCCAGCAGCCCTAATTGCATTCACTTAAAATCCTCATCCGGTGTCGCCTCATCTTTAATGGGGAGTCTTACAGCAGAGGTTTGCTGAATGATGAATGAATGTAGCCAGTGTTGGGAAGTCTGTCTTTATTAGGCAGGGCCCGGCACAGAGGGAGAGCTAATGGTCGCATTATTTTTTTCTGTCACGAGGAAGGAGGAGGAACAAGGGGAAGCGATGCAAAAGGTAGTATAAAACACGAATTCATCTTTATACAGCCAAAATCTATCAGAGATGTGCAGCGTCATACAGTATATCCAACACTCATAAATCCTAGTTCCATGCTTCTATGCGGAAATCATGTGTAAAAGTCTCCTTATACATATTTTATATCCTCTCTACCACAGTCTATATAAACGACTGTAGAGGTATGTATCCATTTTTTATACAGAGGTACCTTTTGTGGAGCGTCCTTGAATTAGAAATCCCTCGGGGCAACACACACACACAGACACATACACTCGCCCTTACTCACACACATAATGGGAATGCTTTATTGATTTCGTATGATAGCCATGAATTTAGATTTATGGGCAATAGAGCTTGAAATTTCTATCTCTCCTAGTGCTCGGCTGAGGCAGCCTAGCAAGAGCTAAACGACAAGAGCAGCAGCATAACCTCTGCCCAATCTTGCTCTTATCTTGACAAGAATAAAGAAATTAATATAGTTTTCTGTACCGAACGCTTTTTTTGCTTAGCAGGCTATTTGCCTTGCTGATGATACAAGAATTTTCCAGGATCACGCAAAAATGTTTTACTTTTTCTGCCATTTTGGCACTGTTGTTTTACCTTTTGGGCTCTTTATTGGCTGCCCCTAATGTAGGTGATGCATAAATCTAAGCTTTCTCTATCGTTCCACACATTATAAGTCACTTTGGATCAGGGTGTGTGCTAAACGGCTGAAATGTAAAAATGTAAATGTAATAACCACAGCTCTGCCCATGGTCGTGGAGCTGCTCTGCAGCTTCTGATCATATCAAACTAGTTAGATTGTATCAGCAGGAAGACCTGCATGATCTTGTAGCCCAAGGTGGTGTAATAGACTCAAGGCTGAGAGTCTCAGATATGTCTTGATTTTGTCTTGCATCCCAAACAGCTGCTTTTCACCCCCCAAAAGGTAACAAAATACACATATAGCAAATCAACAACAGTTGCAAAATATAATATATATAAAAGAAAATAGGAGCCAAACTCATCCCTTTATCAATTGCACCAAACAACCTCTTTACAAATATCCAGCGGTCTAGACTGCTTCAGTCGCTGAACAGTGGGATGAGTGAATGTTTCAATCTATTAAAGTCTAAACTATGGGATGCTGAACTGCTGGTTGAAGGCGTAAGCTGGTATTTTTGATGCAGGTCATAATGTAATAGGGGGAAGAGCAGATATTACAGTATGAGCTAGCCTCAGCATTTTGTTTTCACACAGAAAATATGGTCTTGATATTCTAATCAGTCTAGACAGTCTAGCCTGGTGTTGAAGAGAAATGCTGTTGTTCCACACTGTAATCCCATATTGCATAACCAGTTGTTAGCCTTTTCTAGTCTTTCTAAACTTATCTGTGTTGTGTGTGTGTGTGTCTGTGTGTGCATCCGCATTGATTTGTGTCAAGGATGAAATAACAACCCAGCTATGGGAGCCCTGACTCAGCTGAGCACAAACACAGTAGAATCACTCTAGGACTGCAAGCCCAGGAAACAATCTGTGTCGTTTCCCTCGGACACCTGTGGTAAATTTGGCATATTTTTGCACAGCACAACATTATAAGGCGTTTTGAATGCAGTGGCACGGAGAACAATCGACTGGAGTTCCAGTCTGCACATTTTCATCCCCGGCAAATGTTTTCATTGCCGACTTCACTCCAATGGGTTCCATTTTGCTGGAATTATCGGCGCGATGCTGTTTATTGATGCTGCCTCATCTGCATGCATTGTGGATTTAAAGCTGCACTAGGCAACTTCCCACGCTGGTGGCTCCAATTGGCAGTGAGAGGCAACTGTTGGAAAAATTTCAACTTAAATACCCAGACATCGTGTAACGTGATGCCAGTAAACTGCACACAGCACGCTCATGTTTACCAACTTGGCCGGTCTGTGATGCTTTATAGCAAAGGATGCCAAAGGGATGAGAGAGGAAAAGATCTAACGTTGGTGAGTCCAGCTTTCTCTGGATGGAGCGCTCACTCACTGCTGTTTAGGAGACAGATTGTATTTCACTCTTAAGCTTTGATTCATCACTTGCTGTGGGTGGAGACGTTTTCATACCCAGCACCAGCATTTCATTTGGGCAAAGAGATCTCAATTAGTGGGAATGGGACACTCTTCTCTGGTGATTTAGGCTGATAAGACGGGTGTATTTTTAAAAACAAAATCTTGCCTAGTTTAATTTTAGATTAAAATAGAATAGAAAAAGTCACTACAGAGCAGTAACATCATTGTCTAAGCCTCCGATAATATTACTCACTGTGTGGATGGTGACCGTTGAACTCTTGCCTCTCCAGCTAACCTGAAGGAGCTGATCTCCCAGACCATAACCAGCTGGGCCCAGGAGTCACACATCCAGGACCCGGAGCTGGTCAGGGTGATGTTCAGCCTGCTGAGGAGGCAGTACGACGGCATCGGGGAGCTGCTGCGGGCCATGAGGAAGACCTACACCATCAGCGCCGCCTCCGTGCAGGACGCCATCAACCTGCTGGCCTCCCTGGGCCAGATCCGGTCTCTGCTGTCGGTACGCATGGGCAAGGAGGAGGAGAAACTCATGATCGACGGACTGGGGTGAGACGATATGTTAAAATAAAAGCAGCGATGTTTGTCTTTTTAAAGTTGCTAAAGGCCATAGTCGATCAAGGCAGTGTAAATGGTAACAATAATGTGAAAATATTATGACCGGTATTATTTTTTATGATGCCTTTATTCCTTGTAAGTCACTGTATTATCCACATTGATTTCTGTGTCTTACCGGTTTATGTGCCTGCAGCAGGCAGTATCTCCTATGCACAGTGTATTGCCTCATAATGTCGGGATGCGCAGTATACCATGACCTTCACAAGTCTCTTTCTTTGTGTTGCCAGTGATATCATGAACAACAAGGTTTTCTACCAGCACCCCAACCTGATGAGAGTGCTGGGCATGCACGAGACCGTCATGGAGGTCATGGTCAACGTGCTGGGGGGAGACAAGTCACAGGTAGGCGGGACTGCATCTCAACACACTTGGTCGGACTTTTAATATTGACACTAGAGAGGCCAAGCTGTGGTCTATTTAAAGCTGATTTGAATTTTGGAAATGAAATATCTCGGCTTTCAAAATGTCCCTCCATGACTTTTCCAGGACCCAATTTTCAAAATTTTCAAAATCATGCAAGGAAACTTTATGTGTATTTACCCCTTTCAAATGGCAAGTTGTTGGCCTTTTCTTTGATCCTCAAACTCTACTGGCCTTTCTAGTGTTGTTAATGATGGTCAGGTAAGCATGTATATAATTGGACTTGACTGTATTATGCTGTGTAGTTTCTCCTCTGGGTGCCTCCCAGGTGAACCAGTATTTAATTTTATTGTGGATCCAGCCTCCTGAATTGCTCATTTCATATTATGTCCTCCATCACGGTGCATTATGTCATCATGGAGGCATCTGTCTGTCTGTCTGCCTGTCTGCCTGTGTGCAGACACATTCTTGTGAACACAGTACCTCAAGAACACATGATAGAAACTTCATACCCCCTATAGAGGAGATGATCTAATTACACCTTTGAGCACCTTGCTGCATAAATTTGCACATTAATGAGAAATAACAGATTTTCTTGAAACTACTATAACTTTGCTTTAAGATACAGAGTTCATATTAATACCACCCATGTGTTATGTGAAGACAAATATGTTGACATAGACATATTTGCTAATGAATGCATTGATTAGCTTAATTAATGACTTCATTAGCATAACTGGTTACCGTATGTTTAATATATCGTGGTGATTATGACAGGACGTTAGGAAGCCGGAGTGCCTATTGTTTGTTCATATTTGCTTATTGTGAAATTTACCATTTATGTGTTTGGCTTGACTTGATTTTTGTGGCTGCTTTCTTGAAATCAAATTTAACAGTAGAAAATGAATGTAGCATTGATTGGATTGGCCTCTGGACTAATAATAGTTTGGTCCTCAGCTTAGATTGCTCCATGCAATCACAGCAGCAAAGAGTTTGACGTCATCTGCAAGTGCTGGTTTACTCATGTGGGTCCATGTAAACACAGGCTAACGGTGTTGACAGCCCATACAGCTGACAGACTGCAAATTAGAGTGCGGAGGAAACCTGAGCCAGACCCCCTGAAACATGCAAATTCAAAACCTTAAGCGTAGCGAATGAGTAAATAAAAATGAAAAGTATTTTGCATATCTCCTCTTACCTACCACTTACATAGTTATTTATACATTATGAAAGAACTTAGTCGTTATTATAGCACTAATATTTTATTATTCAGTTCTTTGATTTATTTCAGCTCTTGATGCTGAAGTGGTCTGGTAGTTCTGAAGTACATACAGAAGCTACCGTACATTTTTTATGCTTGATAGGCCGCAGATACTGCAGATGTCAGGAAAATGAATGTGTTACATTATGAATTTGCATGTGTATGTTATACTATGAGGCTGCAGTCAGTACATAGAGAGTCTAAACCCTAACCAGGGACCAATAAGCCAAGAGCAACAACCCAATACGGAGAAAGGGGTTCTGGGAACTGGGTGTATGAGCGGGCATGAGAGGGGTGAGGAGGCCTCTGAAGCCTGGCCTTTTTGGGCAGTGCTGAAAGAAGCTGGAAGAGATGGCTGTGATTTAGTATCATGCTGGGTGCCAAGCATGAATTGAACCTCAGACAGACAAGACAGACAGACCTCAGGGAGACAGTCAGGCCTTCATATCGGACTCTGGCGATCTCATCATGTAGTCCCAGACATAAATTCCAGACCGGTTTACTGCCACTTGATATGTGCAGTTCACTTATAGTGGCCGTATAAAGTGTCAGTAGCATAGCTTGTATGTGAGTGTAAAGCGTAGGTCAGGTTTGCAATATTTACTGTCTGAATATCTCGTAATATTGTCTTGCTTATGGCGTCTTATAATATCAAACCATCTGGGACAGTGTTGGGTTATGAATTTGTTAGTCATGGCTTTGCTCACGATGCTCATAATGATATTTCTGTGGCGCTTTGCAGGATGCTCAATGACACTTGCAAGGGTAAAATCAAATCACTAGAACATAAAACTCGGCAAGGCAAGTCATATAGCAGTGTAACACTAAACATTTAGACTAAATGTAAATGAAAACTAACCACATTAATAAAGAGTAAAACTAAACAGGACACGGTGTTCAACATCTAAAAGCAGGGGCAAGATGGACCGGAAGCAGTTTTGTTTTTGAGGGATTTTTTGAAGGAACTGAGTGAATTAGTTTCCAAGTTCCAGAGGGAGACTTTGTGACTTGTCTAAAACTAACTAAAATAATATAAAAAATACAGGTGAAATGTTTTCAGTTGTTATCTTTTTGTTTATCTGCAGCATGAAACAGAATTAATTTGGGGCAAATAATTTTTGGCTATTTTTACTGAACACTAATTGAGAAATTCATATAAATACATTTGAAAGTATTTATGATTTATTGTTTGTATTACACAATACCTGTTGCATACCTGTTGCAAACATATACAAAATACACTTTTTGAACATTATACCTTTAAGAAGTACCATCCCTACCAAAAATACTAAAACTAGAGCTGAAACTAAATAAAAATTAAACTAAAACTACCAAACCCACACTGAAAACTAACTAAAACTAAACTGACATTTAAATAATAATTGAAGACTATATAAAAAAACTAATGAAAGATCCCAAACTACAATAGATACACTGTGATGGAAAATGCTTGGTGGTCCTAGTTGGAGGGGTTAGAAGGTTTGCATTTGAGGTGGAGGAGGGTTGGGTTGAACTGGGAGCCAGTGGAGGTTCTGCAGGACAGTGATGGTCTGTTGAGTGGGTATGGGTGGGAATGGTGGCAAATAATTAAAGATATTGAAGCTTGTTTAGGATGTTGGAGGAGGATGCTGTTGCAGCACTCCAGTCTAGAGGTGATGAATGAGGGTTTCAGCGGCAGAGGAGAGGGATGAACAGAGATGGGAAATGTTTTGGAGGTGGAAAAGTGAAATGAGGTTTGGAAGAGAGGACAGGAACAAGAATGACATCAGGGTTATGGATTTGGAGGAAGAGGAAACACAGGGACTGTCACTGCTGAGAGAGAAACTATTATGTTATATCGCGACAGATTCGGGGCTCATGATTTTGGTTTCAGATGTGTTGCAGTTGAGTAAATTGGCGAGGGTGGAGTGTGTGGCGGCAGCGAGACTTTTGGTGCAGTTGTAGAGTCAGAGGCGACGGTGATTTGATTTAGGCGACGCTTGTAGAGGATGAAAAGGAGGGGACCAAGTACTGAGCCTTGGGGGACACCTTGGGAGGCCAGGAACAGAAAGTTAGGATAACATCTGTGTTGTTTTGTTTGTTTGTTCAATTGTTTCACACCATTTCACATACAAAAACTGAGGGTCTGCTTTGACTCCGATTCATTTCTATGTTTGTGTTTTCATTTCTCCCTCCACAGGAGATCGCCTTCCCCAAAATGGTGGCCAGCTGCTGTCGCTTCTTGTGCTACTTCTGTCGCATCAGCCGTCAGAACCAGAAGGCCATGTTCGACCACCTGAGCTACCTGCTGGAGAACAGCAGTGTTGGGCTGGGTAAGCCGTGACAGATTCTCAAAACAAGAGGCTCTCCTCTCCTGGCAGCTACTGACAGTCACTGTCGAGCCGCTGTTACTATTATTACACACATATCACTCTGAGAGAGGAAGACAGAGGTACATTAGCAAGCCTCCACTTGTACGGAAAGCAATTTATAGATGAGGACCAAAACAAGGCAACATAAAATGTATTCCTTGATATTTTACTTTTTTAATTAACTGTGAGGAGGGAGTAGTGGGTCATCTTTAAACATTAAAAACCCTATTGAAGACTCATTTGTCCTACAAACCCAGCTTGAAGGCAAGCTATAATTCACTAAGCCCTAGAGGTGTGAAATAAAAATGGCTCGGCTGCTGATAAGCAAAGATTTCATTGTTGTAATACAAAACAAATTGAATATTGTTAATGTTTAGTCAATCAATCAATCAATCAATCAATCAATCAATCAATCAATCAATCAACCAACCAATCAATCAGTCTCTATTTTTTTATAGCACACTTGCAAATAATGCAATTCAAAGGAGTTTAACAACAAACATAAACAATAAAGCAGAAGCCAACCATAAAATGAGAAATTAAAATATGTGGAAAAATATAGGTGAAAGATGGATGAGAGATGAGCAGAAGCAGTGGAAGAGAAAGATGGAAGATTGGCTTTTCAGACAGGAAAGATAAGCTGGGGAGTGATTTAGTGAAGGAGTAAGTGGGAGAGAGGTAATGAGAGAAGAGAGGAAGATTGAGAGAAAGAGAAGTTATGGGGATACCTTGACTTTTTGAATATCCTCACCAAGCACTTGCCACACTACAGGAATTGACTTTTCGTCTTTCAGCTACCCTCAGAATGCCTCAAAACGCTCATTGACACCAACGGGTGCCACTTACCGGACGACTTTTTCAGCTCACCCTAACCCCCACATTATGACAAGTGGCTGCTGAAGAAAAATAACAGCCTCTTACCGAAAATGCCGAGGTATCTCCTCAAGATTGAGAGGGAAGGAGACCGGGGGAAGAGATGAAGGGAGATGATAGAGAGAGAGCAGAGCAGCAGGGAGGGAGGGTGGATGAGGGACGGGGGTTATTTAGGCATGCAGGGCAGGACTGATGAGTCACTGGGCTCCGGCTGCCGCTGCCGCTGTGAACCGAGGCACCTCACTGCAAGAGGGGAGAAGAGCTTCGCTGTCTGGAGATCACAGCGCTCACTGATGAGCACATACGCATTGTGATCCCTAATGAACCCTTTGATATTTGATTACTCATTTACACCAGATATGTCTAGCTGTCGATCTGATAGTCCTGATAAAGGAGTGTGGAGTCTGTCATTTAGATA
Source organism: Centroberyx gerrardi (assembly GCF_048128805.1). Classification (NCBI taxonomy): domain Eukaryota; kingdom Metazoa; phylum Chordata; class Actinopteri; order Beryciformes; family Berycidae; genus Centroberyx; species Centroberyx gerrardi. The sequence goes on from NC_136014.1 coordinate 6,462,782, forward strand.
ATGGGATGGTGCTGTGAGAGACTTGGCCTGTGTTTTCTATGGGTAAATGTTTATGTTCAATGCTTTACTAATTACTAATTGTCCCAAATGAACAATTCAAGAAGGACATAGTTAGATTTATAACACATTTGGTGGAAACACTCTTATATTAATTGCTTTACAGTACCGTGAGAGCAATTATTTTGAGTATAGCTGGTCAATGGGAATGTAACCTCTCACTCTGGCAGTTTTTCTACACATAAAGCTACAGAATTCACAGCGTTGAAGCTAGAGATGGCTACATAATCAGAGTATTTCTGTGCTTGTTGTGATCAAACATGACAACAATCTGTTCAAAAGTGCTTTGATTACAATGATAATGCTCATGGTAGCAGATAGGAGCCACACTCCATTAAAATCTCCATTAAAAATATGTTGTTTGATGATGGGCTCCATAGCCGAAAACATACGCACCATTTGGAGAGAGTATAATATCTATGTGGTACCAGGGTTTTTTTGAGCATTTTATGTTTACACCTCTGCTCCCCTTGTTTTAAATATTACTGGAGTAATGTCGCATTTTTGAAAGGATGTGACCGGTGCTCTTTGTTAAACATGTGGGAATTCATCAAAATTGCAAGACGTTCCAATGTCTGTTGGAAATTCTTAATTCAGCAAAAATATGCTGCACTGCATTAACCTTACATTTCTGGAGGGGGTATGTAGAATATTCAAATGTATGTATTTATTTTATTTTTATTTTTTGTTATTTATTTATTTAGATTTATATTCATATATTTTATTTGTTTTGATTAAGGTTGGGTGTAGTGAGAAGAAGTCAGTGGTCCCAATGTCAGACATAGACCAGGACTGATCTTATCAACACTTAATCCAAACAGAACCTGCTGTTCAGAGGACGAGACTGAGAGAGAGAGAATACAGTGCAGCAGATGTAGATAGACTGCCCCCTGTTGTTTAGTATGGAACCAAATGCAAAGTGCCTTTTGGCTTATCTGGTGACAATTTCTATGTGTGTGTGTGTGTGTGTGTGTGTGTAGCCTCTGAAGCTATGCGGGGCTCCACTCCACTGGACGTCGCAGCCTCTTCAGTGATGGACAACAACGGGCTGGCTCTGGCCCTGGAGGAGCCCGACCTGGAGAAGGTTTGCTACTTCAGCATGGAATAAAAAGCACAGTAGTGAACACAGTCCTGGCTGCAGGACTAAACCACTGAGGTGGATCTAAATTAGGCATCATTGCACCATAACTGGCCCTCAAACGACTTTGCTCTGCATAAAAACTTTTCATCACTCACAGCAGATATTTTTTAACTTAGAATAAAATAAAGTGCACAAATAACATGTATTTGGCAGGGGTATAGTCACTAATTGTATTATCTTTGTCAGCAGAAATCTGCACTTTGAACAGTTGGTTTGTAAAATAGCTGCAATGCCATAACTCATAGATCACAGTGGCTATTAAACTGTTTAGCTCAAGCATACAACACTGCATACACTGGTCCCAGGCTGATTTACTAGCCAGTGGTTGCCGTTCATGCTGACTTCAAGCCTAATTGGTTGCTGAAGCGCGATAGTCTGTCATATGATAGACTTACTTTAGTGTTAAATGCTAATTCAGGCACTGTGAAATTGGCAAAACGAATTGAAATCAAACAACTTGAAACGTGCTCAGGAAACTATGAGCAGGAATGGGAAAAACAGGGATTTAAAACCGACGGTGCATTAATTGTATCTGATGGTGCATTGCTCCCTAATGCACAATCGTGGAACTGGGCCCAAGTGTACAGAAGCAACCTGTTGCAACCTCAAAAAGCATAAATACAGGGATAGTGGGATGAAGTCTTTTTTGCTCAAATGGTTGTCAATATGTCATTTTAGTACATTTTAGTAGTATTTACAGTATTTTACAGTACTTGAAACAGTCTGGACCGTGGTGTAATCAGCAGATTCCTTTGCATTATTAACAACTCACATTATTTCATATTAAAACTTCTCTCCATTGACTTATGGTGGAAGTAATAGATAGAAATAGAAAATTGATGGCACACCAGTTTTCCCTATGAAAAATGAAGTACGTTTTTGTGCAAGTTGAATAAGCCAGCTCAGCAAATGCTTTCAAGCCGTCACTGTTACTGACACTGACAGTGAAAAGACAGAGTGGGCCATTATAATACCCAGGAGAGGAGCAGAGCTGTGTCTGTTTGGTCCCTGTGAGGAACTGTGTGACTTAATGTGTGTGTGTGTGTGTCTAGGTGGTGACATACCTGGCAGGCTGTGGTCTGCAGAGCTGTGCCATGCTGGTTGCCAAGGGTTACCCAGACCTGGGCTGGAACCCCATAGAGGGAGAGCGCTACCTCTCCTTCCTGAGATTCGCTGTCTTCAGCAACGGTATGTAGTGTAGCAGAAGCCCATAGGCAGCGCATGGAGTGAAGAAATGTTGCGTTTTAAATGTGCTACATGTAGCATTTTAACATCACTAAATCATTACCGCATAAATTTTGACGCGTTAGTATAATTACTTTAAACAGAAGATTGCCTCTGCACTGCATTTTATACTGTGTCACCGGGTCGGATTTGGCAAGAAACCTTGCTTTATGGCACAAAGGGAGATTGCTTTATGGCACAAAGCAGGACTCATTTTCACTCTGCATGTAATACACAACTTACTTCCAGTTCAACTATTCTAACTGCAACAAGGTTTATAGGAAATGTTGTCATAATTTTGAGAAATGCAAAATGTAGAAGTTTGCATGGCACTTGGGGTCATGTTTTTGAGAATGTGTGTTAGTGACATTCTCCCCTCCGTCAACAATTACTATCGAGGCACATAAATGACACCTGGAGCTGCTTAGTGACCAACAGTAGAAGACTGTGGTTGTATAGGGAAACTCCCAGGTGTGAATGAATGAATGATAAATGTGTCTGTATGTGTGTGTTGCACCAATATATCAGGTGAGAGCGTGGAGGAGAACTCCAACGTGGTGGTGAAGCTGCTGATCAGGCGTCCGGAGTGTTTCGGCCCCGCCCTGAGGGGAGAGGGAGGCCAGGGGCTGCTGGCTGCCATGAAGGAGGCCATCAAGATCTCCGATGACCCTGCCCTGGACCTGCCCAACTGCCCCGCTGGAGTCACTACTGGGTAGGGATACACTCCACTTTCTCTTCCATGATTTTATAGGGTTTTTTTCAGGGTGGAAACAGCATTTAGCATTTAGAAAACCATACTAATGAAATTATTTTAGTGTTAGCAGCTCTTTAAGAGATGGTGACCTATAAAATGGTATGGGGAACTCAGATCCACACTGTGGAAAAATAATTTGTCCCAGATGCCTTGAGATTATTATACTGCACTTTCAATATGACTTGCAATATAATTCTTAATGGTAGTCTACGTGGTTTAAAACCCATTCAGTGGCTCGACAGCAGTCGATTGTGATAAAGTCTCCCATTAGACTTCCCATTGTATTTCTGGGATTTCCTACACCAGCATTAGCCATACAGTTATTGCACTTTTTAATATTGCAATATCGATATGAATTTGATATAGTGTTCATCCCCATTATTTGGTGGGAATCAGTGTTTCCTTCCTTGGGCCACCCTGCCTAGAGGAACTGCTACCTCACCTAAAAGGAGACCATCGCTGTTGGTATGAATGGGGAGTTTTAGCATCAGATAGTCTAAACGCCACATGAGACATGAGACATTTGTACCCCACCAAGAAAATAATTCTATGGGAAAGTATTTGCTATAATCTACCACCAGGTAATATGTCTTTTTTTGAACTGTTACTCAGTTAGACAGGTTAGTTAACAACAAATTTTGCCATTAGTGGTGGACATTTGAGATTTGGTGGGAGGTAAGACTGAAAAAAAAACAATAAGAGGATAAAGAGAATCGAGTAGAACGGCCTTGAGTTTGACCAATAGTGTGAGCAGAATGTTGAGTGTGTTACTGTATTCCTGCACACATCAGTATGTAAAGGTTGTGATACACAGGCAACATTTTGATGCAGTAGAAAAGGTCATTATTGCCTTAAGCAGGGATAGGGAGTGGAAAGTGGGACAAAATCAATGTAAATAACATAGCGGGCTTTAAGGAGCTCATGTATCGTGACAAAACATTGTTCGTTATAATTGTTTGCAGAATTGCCCATCTACTATGCCTCAGTATATTGCCCATTTATTTCTTAAATTGCCTGGTAAAATCTATAAGCTTATGGTCCCTACATAGCTTTCCTAATACAAACTCCCTAAGTGCTAAGCAGGTTTCCAATATTCTATAAAAAGAATTTTTTTGTCCCAGTGACGGAGAGTGACGTGTGTTTCCCTCTCTGTGTGTCAGGTCTGGTGATGAAGAGGGGGAGGTGATCCATATGGGCAACGCCATCATGTCCTTCTACTCTGCCCTCATTGACCTGCTGGGACGCTGCGCCCCGGAGATGCATGTGAGTCATTCAACAACAACAATAACAACAACATGAGCCGAAGCACGACATACTGCAATAATGACCTGCAACCAAGGGCATAGCCAGAGAGACAGACTTGGTTCAGGACTAAGACAGTTTTTCCAGCTTTGTGCAATGATCCTATTCCAGTAGAATTTTAATGAAGTCTTTAGAGTGCTACATCATCCCATATCCTTAATCCAACAATATATAAATTTAGCCATCGTATTGTCATGATAATATTAACGTTTGAAGCTCAGTTCAAACATTTGCACAGCTCACATGTCAAACTATTTTCCAGACCGGTGAATATTTAATGAGTTAATGATATTACAGTAGCTATATAAATACATATAATGAGAGAATGCATAGGAAGGTTTGTTGTTGAGTTGTTCTATTACGATCTGTAACTTAACAATGTCAGGTCAACTCGACATTTCAAAATGACTGAAAGAGGATGATGACAAGTTTGAAGTTGGTGGACCAGATTGTGTAAGCACTTCAGGTGGAACAGTCAAATACCATGGAAACTGATGAGTCAGTGGGCTATCTTAGGACTGCAGCAATGTCTGTTATCAGAAAATTTCCCTTTGGTCATGGAAAAAAAGTCACCACAACAGGAGCTCCTATAGTGACGCAAATGAAATCATGTTTAACTAGGATTTTTCTGCTTGTGTCTCTTACAGCTCATCAACAAGGGTAAAGGCGAGGCGCTGCGTATCCGAGCCATCCTGCGCTCCCTGGTCCCCACCACAGACCTGGTGGGCGTCATCAGCATCCCCCTGAAAACGCCTACGGTCAACAAAGGTACGGTTCAGCCAGCGTTGGTGGCTATAGTTGATGGTTGAAGAGCAACAGACAGGTCGACACATTCTTCATCTTTTTGTTCAGGATTCAGGTGTGTAGGTTTAATTTCAGCTTTGCAAGTTTGGAAGCTATGCCCCCATTGCTGCTGCTATTATGTATATAAACCAGGTGTAAACCAAGACCAAGTCCAAAAAGTTCAAGACTAAGTTAAGGAGGAGACTGGAGCAATTCGAGTCCTATTCAAGCCCAATGCCAATATAGCCAGTAAACAGTGTACATGTCTTTCCAAATGTAAAAAAATAATGCTGAAGGAGTTTAAGGATGAACAGAGATATAGATGTATCTGCAGGAACTCTGTATTATATGCGTCAACATCCAATTAATTGCATAGAAATTGATTAATCAACATAGAAGTTTGAGGACCATCACAAGTTTCTACAGGTGAAATCCCTTAAATCGTTTGTAGTGATGGGGAGAAAGTAAACCAAGGTGGACCAGATGGAGAAAAACGTATCTTTTTTTTTAGAATTTTTAGATTAACATGTCACTATACTTTATTTCCTAGAATTATGAAGGAAAAAAAAGTTGTTATGGCTAGTAAGTAAATCAGGCTGCTAGATCAAGGCAACACTTCCTCTGATTTACACTAAAATTATTGTCTCTCTCAGTGGAGTAGAGCCATGCCAGCGGGCGTTATATCATGGTGACTGATCGTCTCCTCTGAGCCACGTGGCCTTCAGGAACCGATTTCTATTCACTCCTCGCTCTGCGTTTCCACCGTGGAAGAAGCACTGTCGCCAAAAAGGTCTTTACCTCTCCAGTTTGTGCTTTACCCAAAAAAAACATGTCATGTTTAGTCATCATCCTCACTGAAAACGCTATCCTCAGAGATGCACTCGAACCGGATCTTGGCGAGAGCCTAATCAAGCCGCGGATCCAATTTCCTTGGTGACATAATTCTAATGAGAACGCGAGCGGCGTCTTGCACGGCTGAACGTCAGGGGTTTCACTTTGGTGATATGTTTCCGCAGCTTATCATGCTTGGAATTACTTTTTTCCTTACTCAATGCCCTCCTGCGCTTATCTGTTTGCTTTCCGCATCTTTCGTAGCAGGTGTCATTACAGATGACAAAAGTAAACTCAAGGGAGAGTGTCTCAATAAATACATACTGTAGTAAAAGTTGAGCTAACTTTCTTTGGTGCTGTTAGTTAAATTCTTGTGTTGCTCTTCCTCCCTTTTTCCTCCTCTCTCTTCTTATGCTCCTCATCTTCCTTGTCTTCTTGTATTTGTTCTTCCTCTTCTTCCAATCAACATCCTCCTCCTCTTGTTCCTACTGAATACTCTATTGTAATGCCCTCAATATGTAAGTATATATTTTGATAAAAAATGGCGAATAAACTTGAAGCTGTTCTTTCCTCCTCTAATCTGGCTCCTGTTCAGATGGCTCGGTGACTGAACCGGACATGTCTGCCAGCTTCTGTCCGGACCACAAGGCCCCCATGGTGCTCTTCCTGGACCGCGTGTACGGCATCGAGGACCAGAGCTTCCTGCTCCAGCTGCTGGAGGTCGGCTTCCTGCCTGACCTCCGAGCCTCGGCGTCTCTGGACACGGTGAGCGAGAGAGAAACTAATCCATCAGCAAACATTCGCCACATTGCAAGCTTACCTAGCGAGCCTCATGCCTCCAAAATATCCCTCCCCAAAGGAGTGAGTTAGGCCCTCAAACCTACCTGTTAACAGCTGTTACACGTCCTAGATACAACATCTTGTACCATTTTATATCAACTATCTATCTATATTCCTGTAAAGGGATATTTAATTAAAGCTCAATATTTTATCTATCATTCCACCCAATTTTTCCACACAAGGCGTGAGCTTTATGACCAGCTGCTTGGTAATAATTTGAATGCAAACAGTGACACTTGGTGTCCGGTTTGCTCATCAGGGAGGAGCAACAAAGACAGAAAACCTCAGCAAACACGAACAGCGATGGCTCAGCACTTCCATCAGAACAAAGCCTTGTCATGACCGACATGAAAGTCGTCTTTGGTAAAAATCATCCGGTTAGGAAGAGTAAACCTGTCGTCCACTTATCCTCTAAATGAGACGATGAGTCGATGCGATGCCTCCGTGGAAGTTTACTTCAAAGTCACTCTGATCAATGCTCACTCCTTTGCCACCCAATCAAAGACAGCCAGATAAAAAGCTGCTATTCCGGTCTTGTCTCGTCCCCAGGAGTATAATATTCCCTGCTGGGGCAATGACACAGTCACCATGGGACCACTGTAATTACTCCACCATTATCTCCTGAGGAAATATAATGACCGTCCACATAAAATGACAACTAATTCAGCTGACATTGAGATAAATTGTATCGCAATGTCAGCTGAATTAGTTTCAGGAGTCAAACTAGATGAACAGTGACATCATTTAACCCCCGTCAGCTGGGGTCACAGTCTCTCGCATGGCGGTAGATGTGCAGTGAACATATTGAGTTTGTCAATGACAGTTTGTCAATGGAGGGTGGCAGCTTGGGCAGACTTTTGCTCCATTCCCATGCACTACATCACCTGATTCAGCTGTACGGTTTAGTTTAGATGTCAGAGGTGTTTGTAACAGAAGCCGACACATCCTCTATTTGAGAGGAAGGCTTCAGTTTGGAAAGTTAAACCTAAACCTGTGATTTGTCTGCAGTTGTGTTGCCTTGCTACCTTTAGGGATTAATAAAGATTGCAAATGTTTAAAAAAGAAGCAGTATTCCTATATGGAGGAAAGCCTTTTTTGCTAGTGAGAGTATTCATGAGGGATTGTTTACGTGTGATGCATCAGGTTAATTTGCCCAAATAAGGGATAAAACTGCAAATCCACACCCTCCAGAGTCTTATTTACAGTTAAAGACACTTGTTCTGTTTAAATGGCCTTTCTGGTCTTTCAAACCTTGCTGAATCGGTACAAAGATATCGTGACATCAGGATTAAAGTAAGGCTATTCAGCTGCACTGTCCCAGGGCGGTAACTTTTATCAACCCAGGACCCACATTGGGCTTATTTTTCCCTGCTACCTGGAGCCCGGAGTCTTTCCAACCTATTACTAATCTTGACATGCGGAGACCGTACGCTGTGAATTGGCTCTCTGGCCCTTAGCTAAATTTCTTGTTGTCCTCCGTCCCGCAGGAGGTGCTGAGCACCACGGAGACGGCCTTGGCCATGAACAGGTACATCGGCACGGCCCTGCTGCCTCTGCTGACTCGGTGCGCCGCTCTCTTCGCCAGCACGGAGCACTACGCCGGGCTGGTCGACTCCACCCTGCAGACCATCTACCGGCTGTCCAAAGGCCGCTCGCTCACCAAGGCCCAGAGGGACGCCATCGAGGAGTGTCTGCTGGCTGTCTGCAAGTACGGCCTGCCAAGCTCGCTCACGCTCAGCTGAGTGAAAGTATTAAAGGGGAGAGGAGGGGGGAGCGGTTACAGTGGCTGCTATTTTTCAAATAATGCTACTGTCAAATGGCTTGCCTCAGGCTTTAGTACAACATATTAGACAGCCCTCTGTTCCACTTTGCTATTGCATGTAGGTCTATTCACTATTCTTTGACAAACCAGCCAAATCACAACCTTCTGGGAACAATGACATCAGCTTCACTTGATAGATTAATACCAATATTTTATTATGGTTAATAAATAAAGCACTGATTTAATGCACTTTTAGACCCAAAACATAGGACATGCTGTATTTGACTTGTGGCCCTTTAAATATGATTGTACATAGTGCTTTTACTTTTCTAATTACATAGATGCTCACCCTAATTTAATAGCACAAAGGATAGTTATGGCACATGTATTGGTGAAATGTTCTGTGCTTGAATCTGCCATTCTTTTAACTTCCCTGTATTTCTGTTGTTTTGTTAATGTTTTTATTGAATTTCTGGTGTTTACCACACTCTCTACCCTTTCCTCCTGTATTTCTATTCTGAAACAATATCCTTCACCTACTTCCCAGGCATCTGCGTCCCTCCATAATGCAGCAGCTGCTCAGGCGGCTGGTGTTCGACGTGCCCATGCTCACCGAGTACTGCAAGATGCCCCTCCGGGTGAGGCGCCGGACACACATTTTTGTCATTATTCTGTTGATTTATGAGTAGGAGTTGGGGGGGATAATTGTGCCACGCAATCAGCGACATCTCCTATTTCACGACCCATCCATCCTCCTCACTTCCCGTGCGTTGGACAGGTTTTCTCACACCGCTGAAATGCTGATACGATCGCCGCCTCCCCTGAGCGTTTCATCAACGGTTGATATTTGGCATCACAAATCATCCCTCCCACAGATACAGACAATTCTACCGCACACACTCACACACACATATGCACAGCCCACCCCACCTCTCCATCTTCACATCATCTTGATTTACTTCCATCATCTTTCTTCCCACCACTGGTTGTCATATACCAGTTGTCACCTTCTCTTCCTCTTGTCCTCCCTGCACATCAATATGTAAGCCTGGGACTGAGGAACAACCTTTTTTGTAACACGTTGCACAGGACAGGGAGGGAAAACCAAAATTCTCACTTTAGTTTCAGTTCTATTAATTTGTGTAAATAAAAGGGTATGGCATCAGACAATATAAACAGTAAATGAATTAATATGCAGAGGTGGTTCACAAAGCTCCTTGGGGCTTTGGAACACTGTAATGAGAAACATATCATTCACAATATAAGAATAGCAAACAAAATTGATGAATAGATGGGGAATGAGGAAGAAAGAACTGCGCTCTCACAGAAAAAATAGACAGAAAATTGACATTTTAAATATGGAAATGATCAAGTTTTCATTTGACTCAATTTATGTAATGTTCAATGCTCACTCTGTGACGAAGACTTTGTCTTCTGGCCTTTTATGTTATAGTGATCTTATGATACTATTATTAGTTTAAGTGGAGATTTTAAAGGGGGATTAAGTAATCTATTACCCTTATTGACCTCTATTGGCAACAAGTAGTAATTGCAGCAACATCAATAGAAGTTTCTGGTTCAGATGGGCATGGAGTTTTTCATCCAAAGCCAGAAATCTCAGCAGCTGGCAAGGTAAACATTGAGTAATTAGTAGTAATCAACAACCCTATCAACGTCCACAGATATATAATGGTAATTCTGTACTATGTGACAGTAAAAATCTTCCTTATTGCCCCTTTAAATGTGATGCACTGTCTGGTCACTAAAGAGTATGATGCACTATATTTTCTAGGTACTGTAGCATTTCATGTTTCGAGTATTCTACACATGTACAGCAATACTGAACCAAATCTGAACCTGAATACTTATGCTGATGTGTATCTCTGATCCCTAGCTGCTGACCAACCACTATGAGCAGAACTGGAAGTACTACTGCCTGCCGTCCGGTCAGGGCATCTTCGGCATGGCGTCCGAGGAGGAGCTCCTTCTCACCAAGAAACTCTTCTGGGGAATCTTCGACTCCCTTTCTCATAAGGTACAGTACAGCCGGAAACCAAGTGCTAGATTATTGATTAAGACGAGCCCACGGTGTGTGGATGGACCGCACTGCCAGATAACTGTGCTCTCACCCAGTGAGACAAAGAAATTATTTATCATTTCTGAGTGCTGTAATACTGCACTGCTCTCTCTCTCTCTTTCTCTCTCTCTCCCTCATGCTCTGGTTCCATCTCTATTCCTGAGAATACAATGATAGTGTCAGGAGTCAAGACAGTTGTTTCCTCAAATCACTCCCTTGTGTAACAAAATGTTGTCAGTAGGCTAGTGGTCCTTGCTCTTATAAAGCCCTCTGAGGTTCACTGCTGTTTTTTCTGTTTTTGTTTTGTTTTGTGGGAGTCTGAGTTTCACCACTTGAGTGCGTCCCTCCTGGGAGAAAAGTTCCCGCTAGTCTGAGCGGGCGGAGTGAAGGCGCAATGAAATGCTTGCGAACACCACAGCCGAGGCGAAGCCGAGAGAGATGAATCATTTATCAGCCTGTGACAGATCGCCGCTCGCTGCAGACTTTTCCTGCTCTCTGTCTCTCATTTTCCCCCTCCTTCTCTATCTCTTTCCTTCCGCGGCTCCGCTCCGCTCCATCTTTCCATCTCACAGTCAAGCAGACGTGTCCTCTTTTGACTCCGCACAGTCATGCAGAGGTTGCGGAGGAAATGGTGGGAAAACCAGTTTGTAACCTGTCTTCCCTGCCGCTGTGTCTGTCTCTCCTGTAGAAGTACGACGCCGACCTTTTCAAAATGGCCATGCCCTGCCTGTGTGCCATCGCTGGGGCCTTGCCTCCCGACTTTGTGGATGCCAGTCCTGGTGCCACGCTGGAGAAGCAGGCGTCAGTGGACGCACAGGGCAACTTCGACCCCAAACCCATTAACACTGCCAAGTGAGTGGTCTGATTAAAAGGCATAATGTGGAATTTAACTGAACATCTAAGGCCGATATATCGGTTTGCCAACATATGCCGATATTGACCTTTTATTAAAAATCAGCCAATCAGTGTCGTCCATGTCGTCTATGCAGTTTGTTTACATATTTATTCTATAATCAGTTCTACACTGGTTGTCTATGGGAAGCCCTGAATTCATTGATTGCCACATTTTGATTTGATTCCACACAAGTATACATGATAATACTTGCAATGTTTTGGCATTGAAAATCGACAAATTTAAGGATATTGGCACAAAATATCGGCTATCGGCAGCTTCAGTCCAAAAAGTCAGATTCAGTGTTGACTTTTGAAAGCCCATATCAGTTGAACCCTATTCTGAATGTTGGATATATTTACATACTGTATGTTGTTGAAGAATTTGACTTTTTTTAGAACAGACAACAAATGACAACACTATAAATATGGATTTAAATGTGTCAACTCTCCTTCTTTTCCAGCATCTCCCTTCCTGAAAAACTTGACTACATTGCTAACAAATATGCAGAGCATTCCCATGACAAATGGTCCTCAGAGAAGGTTAGTCACTATGCATGTGATTTCTATTGAGTTCTCCTCACTCATATTAGTGACAAATGGCAGAACTGATACCTTGTTATTGTAGTCAGCATAGAAACTGGTACAGTAGCATTGCTGGCCAGTTAGCTGTACCCTGCAAGTACCTGGATGCTCTGTGTGCATCTACAGTAAACCTGTAATATTTATACTACTTATACCTACATTGTCCATGGGACGATGACTTGTGATATCTGTTGTTGCAGGTGTCAGCAGGTTGGAAACTGGGGGATAGTGTGGATGAGCAGGCCAAAACCCATCCACTGTTGAAGCCCTACAAAGCTCTGAGTGAGAAGGTACATGCGCTCTGCTGCTAGGGGAGCACTAAACAAATCTTTGACTTCTGAGTGAATATATGAAAACATAATGAGTATATATTTAAATGTTAGAAAGAATCACTTTACCAGCTTTGGCAAGCAGATTGTAGTCGTACAAAACTTTTCTTGAAAAAGAAAAAAACCTGCGATCTGCCCTTGGCAAGCTCATCACTGACAGGGTCGGTAGCAGAATCAGGGTTCAAATTACCGGGGAGCCGGGGGCGACTGAGCTACCTGGCCTCCCCTGGCAGCAATATAGGTTCAAATTTGGATGGTGGTTGCTAAAACATCTAAGCAACCACCATTCTCTCATTCATTTCAAATGTAAGTTGTACTCTTGTTGTACGTTTAATTTTGCAAGATGAAGTAAAACTCCAAAGGGAACAGAGCGGCACAGTCTCTCCATAGAAAGTGAATTAAATTGCAGTTTTGGTTTACATTGGTTACTTTGTGTTGGGCAATGAGTTCAGTTGACTGTCAGACTTCAGTTTATCAGTGAAGTAACAGTGTGTGTGTGTGTGTGTGTGTGTGTACACGTGTTCATGTGTGTTCAATATGTAGGAGAGAGAAACGTACCGCTGGCCAGTGAAGGAGTCACTGAAGAGCATGCTGGCTATGGGCTGGAACATTGAGAGGACCAAAGAGGGAGAAGCCATGTTCCAGCAACGAGAGACTGAAAAACAGCGCAAGATCTCTGAGTCTCAGGTAACATCCTGTTTTTTCTGCTGTATGATCTGTGTATTATTATAATATCATGGCCACAATAAGACAATGTTGTGATTCACAGTCGTTTGTTCTTTTGTGATACAAGAGATTCTAATTTTTGTGATTTTTGGCGACATCTTTGGTGCTAAGCGTTCATTTCTGTGGATTTTTTTTTTCTACGATTTTCAGGTGATGAAGTTTGAGTTTCTGTAGGTGGTTTTATATGTGGTTCTTTGTCTGTTCAGCCATGGTGGCAATCACTGTTCATGCTAACTACCCACTTCTTGTATTTATTTAAAAAAAATCTATTTATTGTTACCAGACACCGGGTGTTTAGAGCAGCACATGTAAAAGCTTTCATGAACTGGCTACAGGTCGAATCAGTATTGCGTTTTATGGTGATAAAGAGTCGCAAAGTGGACATTTATTTATATGAAAATGTTGTGGATTATTACTTAAACTATAATGTATTGATCTTGTGTCACTGAGTTATGACTCTATGCTTGAATTGCCTCTTTTTGCCCCTGCAGGCTAATGGATTCAGCCCCGCTCCAATGGACCTGCACAATGTCACTTTGTCGAGGGAGTTACAGGTCGGTCTTCATCTGTCTGCCCTCTATAGAATTATTTACATTCTCAATTTATGCTCCAATCTCAGCAAAAACAGTAGAAGGTGCAGTGTGAGAAATGTGCGTTTGAACCATAAAATCAGCACAAAGGCATTCATATTTCATAAAGCTGGTATTTCTGCTGTTGCTGCAGGGCATGGTGGAGGTGGTCGCGGAAAATTACCACAACATCTGGGCCAAGAAGAAGAAAACTGAGCTGAATAGCAAAGGTGTGGAAATGTACAATATAGGAGCGTATTATTGCTCTTGACAATGCTTGCCTTATGTTAATTCACCCAGGAAGGATAGGTGCATTATTTGAGTTCTTTAAAGGTGGGTGCATTTGTAGAGCTCCCGCTTTTTAAATGCTGGCGGCACTATTGCTCCACACCGAAGAGGAGTTTTTTTGAAAATCCTTAGGACAGATACGCATCAAAACTGTTGACAAGGATCTGAATACTTTTCTTCAGAGACCTGACTTGCTTCTTTTTTATGTGTTGTATCTAAATATTGTTACCTGGTCCTTTCTGTCATCTGTTCTGTATTGGAATTTTGTTTTTTGCGGGTTCTGTTATGCTTCCAAGACTGTTATCACCTTACCCTCCTTGCATGATTTCCGTTTTGTCGTGAGTGTCTGTGTAAAATGCACTTTAAATGAACTGGATTTGATTTGGGCTACCAGGAGGAGGGACCCACCCATTGCTGGTTCCCTATGACACCCTGACAGCTAAAGAGAAGTACAGAGACCGAGAAAAGGCCCAAGAGCTCTTCAAGTTCCTGCAGATCAGTGGCTACGCCATCACCAGGTCAGTCTCCTCTCACTGCATCTGTCTTTTATAATAGCTACAAGATGAAATAATAATATATACTGTGACACTGTATCTGAGGTCCTGTTATCCTAACACCACGTGTGTCAGTGTGTGAAACCCTGATTTGCAAATATGTCTTTGTCAGGATCCTGAAGTATTAAGTCAAGATGTTAGACCAAGGCATATGCTTAGCAAAACCAGAGATTAATCTTTAATTGCAGTTAGCAGTGGAGAGAGAATTATCTAAAAAGTACACCTTAGTCTAGTCACAAGAAGTACATGTAATTTCTCCCACCTAATGAATGTTATTTATCTCAGTCACACAGTTTCGAGTGCCTTTTGTTATGAGTTAATTGCAGGATGTGATACTGCAGAGGTTACAGTTGACATTTGGAAAATTCCCTGCGACGATCAGCATAACATCACAAAAAGGTCACAGTGGGACGAGACAGAAGTCAGCATAATGTCACAACAGCACAAAGCAGAAGTTTTGTTACATTGTGTACTTAAAGGCAAACAGTATAAATTATAATATATCCCCAATTCTACATCTGCATGTCATTAGGTCATGCCATTAAGACAGATTCCTGAACGGTACATTTATTTTACCTGGTGATTTAAGTGATTCTGATTATGATAATCCGAGATGAAATTGTAATTAGCACTGCTATGAATACAAACCATTTTCCTCATTACCCTGACAGTGTTTAACATTACATTTAGTGACGTCTAGATGAGTCTGACATCAGAATGATAGTCATTTGTGATCCTCCATCCTCCAGAGGTCTGAAGGACATGGAGCAGGACTCCTCGTCCATGGAGAAGAGGTTTGCCTATAAGTTCCTCAAGAGGCTGCTGAAGTACATCGACTCTGCCCAGGAGTTCATCGCACACCTCGGTGAGTGCGTTGTGACACATTTTAAACACAGATACACCTACTGAGTACTAAGTGGTTTCACCAATGAAGTAGTTTCAAAACTTTTAAAAAAGCCACAGAATTGACCTTGTTGCTCACCTTTGACCCCTGTCACTCCAGAGGCCATGGCCACCAGTGGAAAGACTGACAAATCACCTCACGACCAGGAAATCAAGTTCTTTGCGAAGGTCTGAACGTCCTTCAACACCTTTAGAAACTGAAGTGTTAGTAGTACTACTTTTATGAGGTTTTTTTTGAGGTTTCTCTTTTCTCTTTCTCTTCTTCAGGTGTTGCTGCCTCTGGTAGACCAGACCTTGAAGAACCACTGTCTCTATTTCTTGTCCACGCCCAGCAAGAACCTGAGCAGCTGCGGCTACGCCTCCAACAAGGAGAAGGAGATGGTGACCAGGTACTCTGCAATAGCAATGCATAATCTAGGTTATGACTATTTACCACTGCCAGTCATAAAATAACACATTGATTAACTGTGTATTCAGTATTTAGTGAACTGAGGGGCTCTTAATATGATGCAAAGTAGCTCACGCGATCAACAAACCTCAGCCTTGTGTGCTAAAAGAGAATTCCACATTTTCATATGAATCATATTGTATTTCAGTGGAGCTTTTCTTTCCTTCCGCTCCTTTGTTTTCCTCTCAGCTCTTCCTTGCTCTTTCTCCAGCCTTTTGTTCAACCCTGTTCTCACCCTCTCCTTTGTTTTCCAGCCTGTTCTGTAAGCTGGCAGCTCTTGTCAGACACAGGATTTCTCTCTTTGGTAAGAACGGTGTTGCCTCTATCTGTGTGCCAGTGTGCCTCTTTGCTTTGAATCTCTCTCTTTATTGATTTCCATACCTCCATGTGCCCCTCTCGCAGGAAGCGACTCGGCGATGATGGTGAGCTGTCTGCACATCCTCGCCCACTCGATCGACACCAGGTAAGCACGCATCGATCACCGCATATTTAGAAGTGCGAAGTTGTCGTCCTTCTCTGCCCGCACTGTAGACTGTAACAAATGACAGCGGTCCCTGTGTTCCCTCCCCTTTCCCAGAACGGTGATGAAGTCTGGCTCGGAGCTGGTGAAGGCCGGGGTGCGGGCCTTCTTCGAGAACGCCGCTGAGGACCTGGAGAAGCTGCAGGAGATGCTGAAGCTGGGCAAGTTCATGCAGTCCCGCGCCCAGATGAAGAGCGTCACTCAGAGCATCAACTACGTCACCGTGGCGCTGCTGCCCATCCTCACCGCGCTCTTCGAGCACATCACGACGCATCAGTTTGGCGTGGACCTGCTGTGTGAGTTTTGAATTCCCGTCGATTCCTGTGATTTAAGTTTTGAAGGTATTAATGTGCTTGATGGATGACCATCGGTTTGCGTTCCAGTGGATGACGTGCAGCTGTCCTGCTACCGCATCCTGACCTGCTTCTACTCTCTGGGAACGGGGAAGAACATCTATGTGGAGAGGTAGGAGGTCAACCTGCTCAAACCATAGGACAGCACCCAAAATGGCTTAATGACCTAGTTAATGAAGCTGGGTCATTAAGTTTAAGAATCCCTGGAGAAGATGAATGTATGCTGTAATTTGTGTGATATATGCAAAACGGTATCCAGGTACTCTGCAATAGCAATACATAAACTAGATTATGAAAATGAACAGTTGCCAGTCATAAAAGAACACATTGGCTTTTTGGAAAATAGGCTCTTTGATTAAGTTATGCTCGCGACGAGATGATTTATTACAGTTTCACTTCAGTGTGATGATAAAATGTATTCAGTGCTCTGAAGGGCTTTTGAGATGATGCAAAATAGCTCATGCACTCCATTAAGTATGCTATAATTTGTATGCTACAATATATGTGAAATAGTATCTGTTATAGGCTGGAAAGCCAGGTTTGGTGTTTGGTCAAGGAGCAGGCAGGACAGCGATTTTATTTTATGAAATTTATTAAAGGAGGAAGATCTCACGGCCTTGAGAGAGAGAGAAGAAACAGTAACACAGAGTGCAATGAAGTTTTTCTCTCTAAACCAGTGATTCTGTCTCATTTTATCATTCCCTGACCTGCTGATAATGCCCCTCTAACAGCCAGCGGCAGCCATAAAACCTCCTAAAACTTTTGTGGGCTGGAAAATTTCTAACCTTGAGGGCACTCAAGCGGTAAATTACCAGTCAAAACACCCCTCTCGCTTTTGACCACAACCTTACCTTAGCTATCTGGTCTGATCAATCCTGGCATCATGTAGAGCTTTGTGTGAGCCCTCTGTGAAGAAGACCAAGCATTAAAGTGTGATCTAAAACAATCCCCAAAATGTTAGGTTCTCTTTCCAAGGGGAAGAACAAAGTACAAGACAAAGCTCTTGACATGTATCATGTAACAACATCCTTGTGGTATTGATTCCTACTGTACATTATGCCTTTATGTTATGTATTAACATGTGATTTCCAGGCATCTGCCCGCTCTGGGCGAGTGTCTGGCGACTCTGGTGGGAGCCATGCCTGTGGCGTTCCTGGAGCCCCACCTAAACGCTCACAACCCCCTCTCTGTCTTCAACACCAAGACCCCCCGAGAGAGAGCCAGTGAGTGTCCACCTGAACCTCCTTTTAACCTTTATCATCATCACTGTTTATGCACTTCTTTAGTTTCTATGACTAGTGCCAAGAAATCCCGATTTCTAACCTGTTGTGTCCATTTCATCATCTAGTCCTGAGCATGCCAGACACGGTGGAGGAGATGTGTCCGGAGATGCCTCGTCTCGACAGACTGCTGAAAGACATCAACGATGTGTCAGAATCTGGCGCTCGCTACACCGAGATGCCACAGGTCAGGAGGGCTGATGGGATGTTTGAACGTATACTAGCAGCTGCTTTTTTGAAGTGTTTGGTTCCAAAATGAGACATCTGTCACTTGACAAATGTGACACTTTGTCTGCTCATAATAAAAGATTTTGGCAGGGAAATTAAATGAATTCTGAAATGCAAATGTACTTATTTGTTGTCTTACTCTTTGCATACAAAATTCTACACCATTTTAGAGGATGCAATTATTGTTATTTTTGTAATAATGAGTGATGAATATCAGGTTAAAATCAAATCAAAATGAAGTTGGAAATACACTGCAGTGAGAATAATACTATACTGTGAATACAAATCTCTGGTGTATACAATTATTTATTAGACTTCAGCAACAGGACTTTGTACATCAACAGCCTCTAGTGTGGAACAGATATATAACTATATATTCCTGTATATACATTTTGCAGAGCTGATATTATAAAGCCGTTATTGGCCTTTTACAGTATTGGTGTTTGTTGCACCAACGACGCATCAGAGCGATGGGCTGAAAAAATGAGATTTCAGCACAGTGACTTTTGGTTATTTGTACTTTTTTCACATTTACTTAGACCTCTGTAAAGAAAGAATAATCCTTAACAGAATCCCAGAATGTTTGTGCTGAGCATTGGGCCTAGCGAGGCTTGTGATGTTGAATTATGATGAGTACCAATACCATAAAAAATAAATGGCAGATAGATATAGATCAGATAGTCTTAAGTTTCTTACCCCAATTACTACTGTTGGTCCCAAAAATCCTGCATCAATCAGCCTCTTCCTTGATGCCATCAGTGATGCAGCCATCATACCCTCCTGCTGTCTCCTGTGCAGGTGATTGAGGTGATCCTTCCCATGCTGTGCAACTATCTGTCCTACTGGTGGGAGAAAGGTCCGGAGAACTCGCCCTCCGGCGCCCTGTGCTGCACCATGGTGACCTCCGACCACCTCAGCATCATCCTGGGAAACATCCTCAAGATCCTCAACAACAACCTGGGCATCGACGACGCCCCCTGGATGAAGAGGATCGCAGGTAGGCGCCAGGCTCAAGGATGTTAGAGGAACGAACTTGTGATTAATGGGGTTCCCACTGGTCAGGTGGTGATTTCCACATAGTGAATATACTTTCCACATAGGAAAAGTCTGGGAATTTCATGAATTTCCCGGGGAATATCAGGGAATTTTACAAATGGGTCACTTTACAGGAATATACTAGAATGGATTTTGTTGTTTCGACTTGTTTTTTTGCATTAGTCGGTGGGTTTCAGCTGTTTTTCCTCCACAGCAAGCACAACTGATATAGAAACTAGACTGTTCACTGTTTCCTGTGCTGAAAAACATCATTAACAAACCAGGAAGGAATAACATTTTTAGGTCAAGGAAACACTCTGACTTAGTTATGGTAAGTCATGGAAAAGTCATGGAATATTACATCAGGGCCCCCGGTGGGAAACCAGGTTTAAAATAACGTTTCACTTTTTGTAGAACATTTACATTTTTAGTGCACGTACCTCAGCGGGAGTTCACGAAAGGCCAAACAACATAATTGGCTGCTCTGGGGAGCCGTAGCCAGCAGCGCTTTCTCACTTTCATTGTTAACACCTCATTTGGATGTTGTGCTTCTAACACATTTACAAACAATGAGAATTAGACAAAGGAAATGTTATTCCATGCCGTGTCCTATATCTGACTTTTCATGAAATCATTTGGCTGTTTCAAATGGATTTTGAGAGCTGGGGGAAAAAATATGGTGCTGACAGCGATCCCATGGCAGTGAATATATTTTACCACAGTGCTTTAGCTTATTCAACGCCTTATACAACTTAAAGGAATACAGCAAGTTTTTGGAAAACTGGCCCGTTGGTGAACTTACCCATTAAGTGATGAGAATATAGACCCCAAAATCAATCATGTGTCCCGAGATAGTTCGCGCCGGAGACACACATTATATTTCTCAAAAGTGAGAAAATGAGATCTTGTAGCAGCTCTAAAGGTTTAGTCAGACAGGTTCTACTCTATTTAAAGTACTGTTTTAAACTGTCTAACTGTCTAAACTGCCAGGGATTATCTAAAGTGCTTCCATAGGAGGTGAACGCGTTGGTCAATGGGAGACTGTACAATTAGAAATCACTGCACAGCGGATGAATATGTGGATCTACTTTGGTGTTTATGTTCTCACTAGTTCACGGTAAATTGACCAACTGGACTAACCATTGGTCTCTCAGTTGGGTATTGCAGTATGTCCAGAATAGACCCCCCACACACAAACACATGCACACACACACACACACACACAATAATTCAATTGTCTCTGTCTGCAGTCTACTCTCAGCCAATCATCTGCAAGGCTGGAGCAGATCTGCTGAGGAGCCACTTCCTGCCCACACTGGAGAAACTGAAGAAGAAGACGGTGAAGGTGAGGAGAGATGATGACTATATTTATAGTTTGTTGTGATAGCTTAAAATATACATTACATTACAGCTGCACATTTTATCCAGTGCCCCATATTACCTGTGGTTAAAGTATATTTTTAGCTGACACCCTCGTTAACTGTTATACCTTAACGGTGACACCACCATTAACTGCTAAACTTCTATATTTGGAGCTGTCAGCTGCCCATGGAGCTAAACCAAGAACATTATGTCCGTACACACTGGCTACTGAGAGACAAAAATACCTTTCTTTTAATTCGTACAATATGTGTTTTCTGGGAGAGAATGCTGGTTGGGGATTATCACCGCAGGGTTGGCTGGATGGGTGAAAGCTGTATATTGTGTGCCTTTTTTTTATTCATCTGATTGTCTTTAGAAAACACACAAAATTGAGATGATTGTTGACGTTCCCCAAACATAGGTAGTGGCTGAGGAGGAGCTGCTGAAGGCGGACAGTAAAGGCGACAACCAGGAGGCTGAGCTGCTCATCCTGGATGAGTTTGCTGTGCTCTGCAGGGACCTGTACGCCTTCTACCCCATGCTCATCCGTTATGTGGATAACAACAGGTACGATATACACAACTACCGGCACCATGGTGTGGGGTTTTATCTCTTAGGATTAAAACCCCACACCATGGTTAGGATTTCAGGTTTTTGAACACACAACTCCTGTTCATTTCCAATGGCGTTTTGTGCACCTATGTCTTCATTTATTGTTTTTTTTATCGTGAGCCATTAATATTTCACACAAATGGTACAGACAATGGTGTCATTTGTAAAATTGCATAACTCAGTGGAAAATGTCTCGGTTGACTATCTCTTTGGTTTGTGTCTTTGTCCACTCCAGGTCTAGGTGGCTGAAGAAGCCCGATGGAGACTCCACTGAGCTCTTCAGGATGGTGGCTGAAATCTTCATCCTCTGGTGCAAGTCACATGTAAGTCTCAAGACACCAAACTGTTCAATTCAGCCTAGTATTCAACAATACTGAGGGTTGATCTCAGAATTGCTCTTGAGGCTCTCTTTTGTGATTATCTTTCTCTGTCCTCTGAACTCAGAACTTTAAGAGGGAGGAGCAAAACTTTGTGGTTCAGAACGAGATCAACAATCTGGGCTTCCTGACCGGAGAAGGCAAGGCCAAGATGTCCAAGGTAAGGATGTGGATCACTTCCATCAAATACATCATAAATTCACCTCCATTTAAGGGCCGATAAGTAAGTGTAAATGAAGTAAACGTTGAGTAATCTGTTGATCAATAATCCTACCAACCCCCGCTGATCTATTCCCCTTTAAATCAACTGTATACATTTCTATTTTAGACTCGGTCAGTAAAGGTAAGGCAACTCCTCGGTCTTCCCAGAATATCTCTCTCCCACTGGAAATGGACCTCTTCATCCTGCAAGACATCTGTCCTGTCGTAATGAACCCCCGGAGATGGAGGAGAACACATCTTCGTTCTCTCTCGGTTTAATTTGGACTTATCTCTCTCTTCTCCCGTTCCCCCCCCTTTCACGATGTCAGCACTTTGGGAAAAAGCACGACACTGAACATTTCACTTTCCCCCGATGGGAGCCCCAAGCGCTCCAAGGCTTGCCATTTCATAGACTTCGCTAATGAAAGGAAAAGTCCTCAGAAGCGTTTCTCCTATGCCATCCTCCCCACGCGGGTTTTGATAGATCCCCAGACATGTGCTGAACAAGCTGAATATGAAGATGTGAGATGTTCTACACTTCAGCCGTATGAGTTCTTACCTCCTTGATTGAACCGTACACGGGGTTTTATGACAAATGGTTTCTCACGCGGACATTTGTGGTGGTAAATGTGAGTCAGGCCATTTATTTTGATGCTGACAGTGTTTGGTCCGGCAAACACTTGCCCAGCTGTCACTGCGAAAGTTTGATGTTTATGCGTTTTGGCAGAGCCGGCCAGTATATTTATTTGCACTCTTGGGGTGTTTTGACGTGAGCGCTCACAGTGGAGAAAGGCTCTTCGGCTCTCGATCCCGGAGGACTCCGTCTTTTACTGATTTATGTCCGAGAACCTTGGGCCCGAACATCTGATTCAGCTAATCAAGGGCTTGAAGTTGAGTCGCATTTTACATTTAGCCCTGACAGCTTAGTCACTGCAACATAGTCATTTTTTTTTTTAATCCCCTTCCCCTCGAAAGGCCACTTTGGATTTTTTTCCAGCCTGTCATTGTGATGTGAATTTGTCCTAAACTGACCTGCATAGTTAAATAAAGGTTGAATAAAAAAAAAAGTTAGGGTTTAGGGTTAGTAGAAAGTAAAAAATAATACATTTGGATGCCAATCATCAAATTCCAGTGTTACTTAAAGCACTCTGTGGTACGTTGTGGTCCTCAATGGAAGCCAAAATAACAATAACTTGACATACAACACAAACCACAATCAAAACACAATCAAAACACAATCAAAACATTACAGGATATACATGGCACTAGCTAGATTCTCTCAATATTGCCACTTCTCAGTTTGTTGCAAAGTAATGTTATCACTTCCTTTTCAAACAGCTTTGGGATGGAACTGGATCCGTTTTGCTCCCTAAACCACAGTGATCATAGGTTAAACTCCACTTGTGTCTCTCTGCAGTCAGGTGGGGACCAGGAGAGGAAACACAAGCGGCGTCGTGGAGAGTACTACTCCATCCAGACCTCGCTGATCGTGGCCGCCCTGAAGAAGATGCTGCCCATCGGCCTCAACATGTGCACCCCGGGGGACCAGGAGCTCATCTCCCTGGCCAAGATACGCTACAGCCTGGTGAGCTGCCACCTCACCAGATAAGCCAAGAGAGGCCCTGGTGCAAGATAGGCCCCCTTTCTCTTTAACTGACTGTTAGATGTTAGTCTCTATGGTCATTTTACATGGGGACACATCATGTACTGTATTTTGTGGACCTCTTACAGTACACTGCAAAAATAATGAACTCCTCAAGTGATTTTGTCGTGATTTTATCATGTTTCATGTTCAGACTTATCATTACTCAAGATATGCTGTACACTGGCTGACATTGGTGTGAAAAGTTAAGATGAGATAGTTGATTAAATTGGGTCATTGCAGCAGCAAAGAATAGAGGTGAAGGCTCCTGAGACCAGAGTAAAATGTAGTGACAGATATGAATAAAAAGGTACCAAAGGAAATAGAAAAGGGATATAAATAAAAATACACTAAAATTGAAAATTTTAAAGATAGAGCATCTTGATAATACTAATAAAAGGCTTCTACTGGCTAAAACAAATTCTCACAATGTTGGCAACTAACAGATTTACAGAATTACAGATGTCTGTGGTCTATAGATTTACAAATTCACAGTCCAGTGCAGAGGGCCTATATGCAGGATGTGCCAATGAGCATTGTTGACTATTCACATTATCAGATATAGCAGTAGTATATTAATACAAAATTGCAGATTTTCTAATTCATAAATACTCTTTCCCATCATAGAAAGACACAGATGACGAGGTGAAGGACCACTTGCGTCTGAACCTCCATCTCCAGGATAAGGTAAGCTGAGTATAACCCCACTGGCTTTGTTGTTCAGTATATTAGTAATAGCAGCAACAGCAGTCATAGCATTAGTAGTGATGATAGTAGATGTAGTAGTATTGTCAAGTATAATTTTATATTGTTATATGATTGTTATTGTGCTGTAGTCTGATGACCCAGCAGTCCAGTGGCAGATGAACCTGTACAAGGAGGTGGTGGCCAAGAGTGAACCAGCGAACCCAGACCACACTGTGGACCGAGTCCAGAGCATCTCTGCTGCAGTCTTCCACCTGGAGCAGGTAAACACACACACACACACACACACAATATATAGACACTTATACCTTCCAGCCACAAAAATATCAATAATCTTAAGCACTGTGTTATTGCTGTTAAGTATGAAACAGTGGGTAAACTTAATTAGACGTAGTAGTTTCATTATGTAATGTAATGTCACTGTCAAAATTAATTGTGATACTTTGGTATAATTACTGTAGAGACCCCCCCCCCCCTTCCCTTCACTCCAGTGGTTTTCTCTTTGTCTCTACTGAAGAGGATAAACATGTCGGAAGTGATTTTTCCATCAGCCTCGTTCACTCTTTCCACCATCTGCCGTTGCCAGAAACTGTGAAGGCTTTGGCTCTGTTTACACTGAAAGAACAGCGCCCTCTTCCTGTTTAATGCCATAAAGCAATCCAGCAGATTTCCCTGGAAACCCAACCAGGTGGCACACACTGTAAAATGCAGTGTAGAGGCCGGTAGCGGCTGACAGTCTTCTCGATGATGGTCTCATTTGTTTACAGTAATTATATGAATGCCTCAAAATGAATGTGGGAATAGTTTGTTACTGTTAAAATGTAACGTCACAACAGTTTCTTAATATTTTCTCATGATAATTGAATGATAATTTCCTTTGTTTCCAAGGTGGAGCAGCCTCTGAGGAATAAGAAGTGTGTATGGCAGAAGCTGCTGTCCAAACAGCGTAAGCGTGCCGTGGTGGCTTGCTTCCGCATGGCACCGCTCTACAATCTACCCCGGTGAGTCTCACACACCTTTACACCCATCATACTTCTGGAACTGATATGAAAATGTCAATAATTACATATTGACATGCACTATTTACACAACCCAATTACGACATTGCTCTAACCGAACATAACAAACCATCACCAAATAGTTTTGGGAGGGGGGGGCATATTTCTTGATTGTGTGCCCATGTAAACCCCTCATCACCTCCCTAACGACATTCTCTCCTCTGTGTTGTTTTTTTTTTTTTTTTTTTTTTTTTTTGCATAACACTACCCCATCCTCCCCCAGATACAAAAATAATAATTACTTCCTGAACGGCTATCGGGAGGTTTGGCTGGAAAGGGCGTTCAAAGCCTCCAGCTTTGACCGCCTGTTCTCCTTGCTGACGGTAATGTGACACTGCAGGGCGAATGCTTCATCTGTTCAACCCCCCTTCATCCACCAGGCTGTGGACCGACCTCTGCCTAGCAACCAGTTGTTTTTGCACTGTTGATTCTGATTGGTCAGCTAGAACGAGCGAGTACTGAACGAAACAATTCAATGAACTTTATGTAGAAAGTGGAAACACACTGCAAGGAAGGAAGAGAGAAAGAAAGAAAGAAAAATCTACTGCATACAAACTTGACTTTCATTAGCCAGCCAGCTGGTTTACAATATTATGTTTGGTTGCAGTAATGTAAACAAATTTCTGCTTTTTATGTCATGTTGCTTCCTGCTATTATGATGATTTAGAGATGTGCTAGTGATCCTTTGTCATCTGACATTTTCCAAAAAGTTGTGTCATTTTTCAACATATCTGTGTGTCTTAATTAGAGAAAATACTTGTGTGGCTTTCACCGACACGTGTGTAAACATGTTAATGGCACGTTAAACATGGAGGAAGGTGTCGCCCCCGACTGGATCCACCGATGTGTTGGAAAATGACTTATCCCCCCTAAGTTGTGCATGTTCCTCTAATCAATTTCACAGCCAGAATGAAATAACTGTCGGTTAATTCAGTGACCAAACGTGACCAGTCAGAAGAGCCAGTGGGTCCCACATCGACCAATCACCACCCTGCCTGAAATGCACTTCCTGTAACCCCCCTCCTTCCCCCCCACGCCTCTCCTTCCTGTCTCCTCCTAAAACTCACCAGAACCCGCCCTAATTGCCACTGTACCTCCCTTCCCACTCCCTTCCATTCCTCCCTACCTCCCCTCACCTCCCCCTCCCCAGGCATCGCTCTATCAACCTCTTCATCCCGGGCTATCAGAGACTATGGATAGAGGCAGAGGAGTACTCCTTTGAGGAGAAGCTAGTTCAGGATCTGGCAGTAAGTACTGGGCTCGCCTTGCCCTTGCCCCCCGTGCCCTGCGTTGGCACCCCTCTGCCGGTCCTGTCTGCCGAATGCTTCTTTAGCTCCGCGCCCGTCGAGCCTTGGGAGCGCGCCCGGGTGGGGACCTCGCCCAAAGCGCCCAGGGGCTCCCGCTCTAGCCGTGCGAAACCCTTCAAACTGAGATCCGTCAGGGGTCAGAGGCTGCATGACCAACTCAGGAGACACAGGGCCCGCTCCGGCGCTCACAGCTCTAGAAAAGCAGGCTATGCCTTTCTGCCGGCAGTGGTAAGGAGGGCCTTTCACTAGGAGGCTGTCACTAGCTGTCTCGCTGTCAGATCTGGAGCCAACCCATCAGTTGTCGTTTCGTCTCCGCTGTACTCTGTAAGTCTGTAGTGTGAGTGTGAAGGTGACGTTACGTTCTGTGGCCGTGACGTCAGTGGCATGCTCGCGTAGTCATGTGAAGATCACATTTCATATTAGATCTTTGTATACAGAGGTACAGCAAATTCATTAAAGGATAAGTTAATTGTTTTTGGACCTATATATAATTTGTCTCTTACATACCTGTAGTACTTGGACCCACAGAGAATATTGGCTCTTGAATCAGCTGTCGGTTGAAACAGTGAGCTCCTGTTGCTAGGCCTGTTGCTGCTAACAAGCAGTCCAAACAGAGTTTGTCAAAATATCTCCAAAAAAGCCATTTGTAGGCTCCACAGGGGAGTTGAGAGTAAACATAAAAGTTGAAAAATACATAAATTAAAATTAACTCCGATTTCATGACGCAATTCCTCCATCACGCACGCTTTCACTAATCAGGAAATCACAGAACTATTTTTCTCTGCCGCAGCACAGACTGCTGTGGGGTGAAAGTACATTACTGGCGGAGTGATCTAGTTTTGTGGAGGTTCAGAACACATTGTAAACAGTCGGGTAGAGTTTGGTAGAAGACTATAAATTAAAATAAATTATGTTGGTTGGTCACCATATAATTTTCACAGACTGTTTTTTTGGAGATGATTTGACAAACCCCATTTGGACTGCTTGTTAGCAGCGAGAGGATAGGAACAGGAGCTTGCTGTTTCAGCTGACAGCTGACACGAGAGCCAATATTGTGTGTGGGTCCAAGTACTACAGGTATGTAAGAGACAGAAATTATATATAGGTCCAAAATCGATGAACTTATTCTTTAAAACCCTAAAACTTGCTATTGAATATTATTACAGCCTTAGATACAGTAGCACAACATATCAGATCATGATTCACTATTGCTCATATGGGGAAGATGATATTTTAGTTGTCAGAGTAACTACACCAAAATTGAGGAGTAACCAATTCTACCAGTTTGGGCTCTTGGAGACTGGTATAGTTTTGATAGTCCCTCTTTGACGAGCTTGTGTACCGTCAGGATATCATTCTCCATGTCATATTACCAAATGGCTTACTGCTTGCATCTGTTTGACTGCTGTAACATGCATGAGTCTGAGAACTGGTTCCTACACTATTCATTCCACACTATAACCTCCTTGTCCTGTCCCTTCCACAGATCACCAGGACATGACAAACCTCACCTGCATGCTACTGCTAGTTGAATGTTAATGACTCATTTCAGTGTTTTTGACAAGTGTGTGAATGGGCGTAATCGTCCGTGAGTATTTTCCTGAGAGTTTGTGAAAATGTTGAGAGGCCGCTCCTGAATTGGAGCTGTGGTGGGATGATTTCTTGTGAGAGGGGTGAGTAGTGATCGGACGGCACGCTGTGGCAGAGCTAACTGATAAACGCCTGTGGACTCCCGCAGAAAACCCCGATGAAGATTGTGGAGGAGGAGCAGGAGGAGGAGGCTGAGATCCAGCCAGACCCTCTCCACCAACTCATCCTCCACTTCAGCCACAACGCTCTGACAGAGAGAAGGTGAGATAGTTACATAACTGAATATGAGAGAGTATGTTTTGGTGAATATGCCTTGTAAGCTCCCAGCATATTTATGGGGTTTAATGGGGTTTATGGGAAATCTATATGGTCTAAATCTTGAGAAACATTAGCACTGGTGTGAGATAGAGGCTACCAATCGTCTTGATCATGGTCTCATTTGTTTACAGTAATTATACCCAGGTATCACAATACATTTTACAATGATATATTCTTGTTTAAAGTCCTACACATCACCTTTTAAGAGAAAATAAATGATTTTTCTACATACAGTTGTTTCTTGACTTTGCTTCTTTTCAGTTACTTGGAGGAAGATCCTTTATATATTGCGTATGCAGACATGATGGCAAAGGTGCTGGACTTTGGATTTCTCTTTGATCAACAGTATATTCTGAAATACATGTTACCGGTCTACTTTTCTATCAACTTAAATGAACTGCAACATGAGCTTTGACCTTTAACCTTCGCTTGTGTCGTCAGAGTTGTGCGGAGGATGAGGAGGAAGAAGAAGAGGAAGGGAAAGAAAAGACATTTGAGGTATGCTCTCGTTCAGGTGTTGATCTTGTGAATAATGGCTCTGCTTGTAAAAAGAAAGTCCAATTTGCAACTTATATTGTTCATTGTTTCTTTAAATCCTGATGGGTATTCAGGAAGAGATGTTTGTCTGTTATCTTACCCACAATGAATTCAGAGCAGTTATAGTTATAGTTTTGGACTTTTCATTAGTTTATATTTTAGTAGTTTTCAGTTTTTAGTTCAGTTTTCACCTTAGTTTTCAATTGTTTGCCAGTTTTAGTTTAGTTTTTTCTTTTTTTTTTTAAATGTTTACTTTAAGTTCAGTTTTAATTTAGTTTCAGTACTAGTTTTAGTATTTTGGTAAGGATAGTTTTTTAAAAAGATATAATGATAGAAGTTCAGACCAGGTATTTTGTGTATATTTGCAACAGGTATTGTGTTATACAAACAATAAATCATTCTTTTAAAAAGGTATTTACACTAATTTTTCAATTAGTGTTCAGTA
The DNA here is from genome assembly GCF_048128805.1 of Centroberyx gerrardi. Lineage (NCBI taxonomy): Eukaryota > Metazoa > Chordata > Actinopteri > Beryciformes > Berycidae > Centroberyx > Centroberyx gerrardi. Next base: position 6,492,416 of record NC_136014.1, read on the forward strand.
AAAAAAGCCAAAAATTCTATGGCCAAAGTTAATTATCTTTTTTTACCCTGCACAAAAACATGAAAACTAAAGTCATATCCCCAATATTTTTATTTTAGTTACTTTAACAAGTAGACACAATAGTTTCAGTGCAGTTCACAAAATCTCATTTTTATTTTCATTTCAGTTTATGACAGTGTTTTTTAACACCTAGTTTTCGTCTTAGTTTTAGTTTACTATAATAACCTTGATTCGGAGAGACTGATCCAGATACTCACTGCAGAGTCAAAGAGCTTGTATCTGCTGGCTGGGAGGGGTGGCACCTCTCTGCTGGCTGGGAGGGGTGGCACCTCTCCGCTGGGGGCTTCGGTGCCGTGCCTTTAATAATGGGCGAGGGTTATCACAGCTTGAAGGTCTATGGGGAAATGCAGTGTGAGGCCCTGTCGCTGTCTCATCTCACCGCTCCCGATGGAAAGTATCTGCAGCGTATTTGTCTCCGTCCTGATGGATGTCAAGCCAGTGAATAATGAGAAAAGAAAACTATTATCATTGCCAGTTAGATAGATAGTGTTAGCGCATCACCCTGAGCTGTGGATAGAGAGATTATGTCATTGTGTTGATGATGCAGGTGGCTGCTCTGACCTTCCACTTTCTTTCTGTGTGTGTGTGTGTGTGTGTGCGTGCGGCCCCTCAGGAAAAGGAGATGGAAAAGCAGAAGATCCTGTATCAGCAGGCGAGGCTGCACGCCCGTGGGGCCGCTGAGATGGTGCTGCAGATGATCAGCGCCAGTAAAGGTGATGATAATCTGATCTCTCTTGCCACGGCTGCCAATAATTAAATTAGTCTGGCTTTCAGTGGAGAGTTTTAGTGTCCCAGGATGGTCTTAATGCTGTTTCAGAGGCGTTTCCACCCTGACAAGAAGACAATTCTGCGGGAAATACTGAATACTTGTAATTTTTTTTTTCAAAATGTGCTTCTCCCTTCCACTTGTTAACACAGTGTCTTGACTTGCAGCTGTTAACTGGCACCCTTCCTCTCTGTTCAGGCCGTCTGGGCCCCATGGTGACCTGCACCCTCAAACTGGGCATCTCCATCCTAAATGGAGGCAACGTGCAAGTTCAACAGGTCAGGTCATACAACCCAACCCAGCCCAACCTTATCATTCAACATTCACCCATCTATTCTATTTAACCTTTTTTTTTTTTTAATCATTTTTATTCATCTATCCATCCATCAACATCTATCCGAAATCCAAATTCAGGTTTGTCCCCTAGAGTGTAATTGAAAACAAAGTTTATTTTGGTTATTTTGGCTTCAGGTGTATCCTAATGCAAATTAGTAATACAGTTTTGTATAGTACAGATTTTTCATTAGTTTTTGTTTTTATATAGTTGTAAATGTTTATTTCAATTTCAGTTTAGTTTTAGTTTTCAGGGTGGGTTGGTCAGTTTTAGGTTAGTTTTTTATTTATGTTTTTTTAAACAAATGTTTAGTTTTAGTTTAGGTTTTATTTAGTTTCAGTTGTAATTTTAGTATTTTTGGTAGGGATGGTATTTTTTAAAGGTATAAGTTAAAAATAGGTTTTTTATATATGTTTGCAACAGGTATTGTGTAATACACAATACATCTTAAATTCTGTTTAACATTTACTTACATGAATTTTTCAATTAGCGTTAAGTAAATATTGCCAAAAATTAAAATCTTTTTACCCAAAACCTAAACAAAAAGACAAAAAATAAAAATATCACCTAAATTTTAATTTTATCATAGTTAGTTTTACAAGTAGACAAGATAGTTTAAGTTCAGAGTGTACCTACTAAGCTGTACTGTAATGTATAGCAGGTGATTTTTACTGGAGGATGTTTGTTAATGCTTTCTTTCTTCTCTTATCCCAGAAAATGCTTGATTACCTGAAAGAGAAAAGAGACGCAGGGTTTTTCAAGAGTCTCTCAGGACTCATGCAGTCTTGCAGGTGAGTGTGACATTAACCACACCGCAGCACAGGAGAGGGAACTGCTGCCCAGACATCAAGCCCCCGCGTTTGACTTTTGAATTTCTTCCCCTAGTGTCCTGGACTTGAATGCATTCGAGAGGCAGAACAAAGCAGAAGGACTTGGGATGGTGACAGATGAAGGATCAAGTAAGTGAAGACGAGTCAAATTAGATTCACCATTTGATATCAGGATCGCTCCTTAGCTCCAAGCTTTGGCTGCTGTTTTCTCTCGAAGTTCAGTAGATGCCTGTTGTTGAAGCACCTGTAGAAGTGATTTCATTCCTGAGAACAAAAGAACATAAAGATACTGTTTAATTGAGCCCTCTTTCCTTCACATAGCTAATGCTGAACCATCGCTACTGTATGTCTCTTTCGCCATTGTCTCTCCTCAGATCTCTGTCGCAGTGCCTCAGTGTCCAGTAAAAGCTTTTAGTACATGCTAGTGTCTAACTTTTAGTTTCTGAATCGCGATGGTAGACGAAGCAAACATCAAATTGCATTGCCAGTCATGTGAATTTTGATGAGTGAACATAATTACTGCTTGCGCTACAGTCCCGGAGTCGCCGAAGCGATCAATGCAGTGTTTTTAACATTTTCTTTTCCAGTCAACATGGCAGGAGTGAGTTGGGAATATATTATGGTACCTTGTACTACGCAGCATGTATCCGGGGATGTAGTGGAGTGTAAACCCGCCTTCTGTCAACTCAGTTTACCTACCTTTTTATTGGTGAAACAAGAGTTTACCCACCTTGTCAAGCTATCACAAGCTTTTTAAGATTTCAGTTGTATCTTTATTATACAAATTTTTAGTATAGATTGTAGCAAATCGTCTCAGACTGATGTAAGTTACATGAAAATAAGTCTTTTTTAATGTTTATTCCAGGGATAATTATTATACATATTGTTGTTCACCTTATGATGATCGCCAACTGGACTTCATAGTTTACTTACCACTACATCACTGTATATATCTGTTCAGGCAGAGGAGTAGAGAGAGATTGGCCAGATGCAATAGGTGGTCTGGTAGATTTTACTTCATAATATGTCATAATATTTACAGAGGCTTTTTTCCCTGCTGTAATGTAAGGGGAAATGTGTACTGGAATATCGTCATCGAGGAGCGTAATCATCACACACGAAATGCCATCCTGATTCACTGTATCACAAGCAGCAGCGGCCTCGCCGAGGGATATTTTGATGCAGGGTGTGTCCTGTCGTCTGTGTGAGAGCAGGGATCTGTGCTGGGCCTCTATCAGTAGGAAATGTGGAGCCACAGCGGACCCGGTCCAGCATTAACACAAGGCCCCGCATCTTTCCTGAACCTGCCGCACACTCACTTCACTTGGCACTTTTCACATCCAACTATGTCCCGTCTCTTCATCCTTCAGTCCTCTGCTGTACATTTTCACCAAATTCTGTCTTTAACAATTCACTGTTACTCCTTGTGTCTCTGTTACTGTTAAGATTTTTTTCACCGTGACCGAATTTGGTACACATCTCGTCCAAGATGCAACACAGACACAACTCAGGCAGGCGTCCTATAATTTCCCCCCAATCGTCCCTCCTAAAACAAGTTTTTTTTCTTTTTAACTGCATGACGTTGTCTTTTCACTCGTAGCCGATGTCTTCATATCTCTCTTCTTCGTATTGTAATTCAATGTCCTCTCTTTTTTACTTATGTCTACGTGTATTGGTTGTCTCCTTCCTGTCATTTTAAAACCCATCGATGGCAGTCCAATCTCAGCGGGGTAAATAGCAAATTTAGATTGTCCTCATATGGCTATGCTACCATCCTGAATGTCTCCTCCATATCTGTGGTCCATACACCCTGCTTTATTTGATACCCAGCCCTTCCCTCTCCCATGCCCAGATGCATTAACCAAGAGCTCTGGTCTGTAGGGACACACTATGCATGCTGATTGTTAGTGTACACAAAACGTGGATCTGCAGAATCCATTGCTTGTCCTTTGTGTGAGTTTACCATTTCCTCCATGTTAACATGTACTAATGCAAATCCTATTACTGATGCTCAAATCTCTGGTTCTGAGGCTATCAATACCATCTCCTAAGGGTGTGACTAAAGGTTCGTGGACTCATCCACAGCCTAAGCAAAGCTTTGTCTTGCTTTGGACTTGGGGCCTATTTCACAAAGCTGGTTTCCATACAGATGTTTAACTTTCACATGGTATTATCTGCCTCCAGAAATGTATTTTGCTCATTTTGTCATAGCTCTGTCGAATGGAGTATCTGGTCGATTCAAAGAGGGTAACGTAACCACGTCTGTCCTCTTTTCTGAAATGAAGTCCCTCATCAGGCCAATCTTGCCCTACATGTGAAAGTTATCTGGCTACCCCCAGCTTATTGAAATGTCCTGGTGTTTCACTGTTGTTGATGAAAGAGCATTTTTACAATCAGCACTTTGGATTCAGATTTGAACCTGCAATCTAAAGGCCCTGGACTTCAAAAATGTTTGGAACATGAAACCTGTCCTGCCTGTCTCAGATTGAAGGCATCCGAGGGCAGTTTCACATATTATTAGAGATCATATTGTGTTAATAATGACTTATTAAATGACTCTGTATGAATTCGGCGTTGTCTTCACCAATGTCTCTTTTCTCCCAAGGCTCCAAGGTGCTACAGAATGATGAGTTTACTAAAGATCTCTTCCGGTTTTTGCAACTTCTGTGTGAGGGCCACAATGGAGGTGAGGACATCTTCAAACTCATTTCCATCAAATATACTAGTATTGCCTTATTTGTATATGTTATGAATTTTAAGCTTAGCTCTGCCCACCTCATAAACATTGGTCAATGAGAGAATGTTTCCCGTGTTAGATTTCCAGAACTTCCTGAGAACCCAAACTGGAAATACAACTACAGTCAACATCATTATTAGCACTGTGGACTATCTGCTACGCCTTCAGGTGTGTGAAAAACAAATGTACACCCACAAAAATGCACACACACACTACCATCATCGTCATTGTCGTCGTTCATTCTCATTTTCAGCACTATACTAATGTGATCTTGCTCTTCAGGAATCTATCAGTGACTTCTACTGGTACTACTCTGGCAAAGACATCATCGATGAGACTGGACAAGTCAACTTCTCCAGAGCTTTATCTGTGGCCAAGCAGATATTCAACTCACTAACTGAGTATATTCAGGTAAGACCTGAGGATGAGACCTCAAGCGGCAACAGTGAATCTACAGTATAAAAGCTGAAATGTCTTTCAGGGCTAGGGTTTCTTTTTCATGATGTTGTTCTTGTTTTCTCCTCTTTCCCATCATCCCCCTGTCCTGCTCGTCCTCCTTCAGGGCCCCTGCATTGGGAACCAGCAGAGTCTAGCTCACAGCAGACTGTGGGATGCAGTTGTTGGCTTCCTGCATGTATTTGCCAACATGCAGATGAAGCTGTCTCAGGTACACTACCCCTTGCAGTTTTAAAGCATCTTCAATTACAGTTTTGCGTGTTACGTTAGAAAAAGCAGGTAAAGAAGTTGGAAAAAGGATATACTTTTGAAAACATTCACAAAAGTAACTTTGCAGCTGTTTTCATCTTGTCATTTAGGCAACAACAACATGTATTTATGAGTGAAAATTTGATCTCCTCGCAGGACTCCAGTCAGATTGAGCTGTTGAAGGAGCTGATGGATTTGCAGAAGGACATGATTGTAATGATGCTGTCTCTGCTGGAGGGTGAGAGCCTGAAGCTGTTGTTGCATCTCAAAGGGATGACTTAAGGGACAACAGGAATCATTGTTGGTTGTAGCTGTTGAAAATACATATGAATATATTATGCTTGTACAGTAAATGTGGAATACAAATGTTATAAACCAACTGATTGTGTTTTTTCTGTAATTACTCCACACATTGAAAGATGCCATAGCTTGTGGATGAAAATGCTACATGAATGGCAAACCCTAAAGTCTGTGTGCGTTCCCTCTCTAGGTAATGTGGTGAATGGAACAATTGGAAAGCAGATGGTTGACACTCTGATGGAGTCCTCCAATAATGTGGAGATGATCCTCAAGTTCTTTGACATGTTCCTCAAGCTGAAGGACCTGACAACCTCCGACAACTTCAGGGAGTACGACCCCGACTGCAAGGGCATCATTTCCAAGAAGGAGTTCCAGAAGTCCATGGAGAACCAGAAGCAGTACAGCCAGTCGGAGATCGAGTTCCTGCTTTCCTGCGCAGAGGCTGATGAGAATGACATGTTCAACTACGAGGAGTTTGTGGAGCGCTTCCACGAGCCGGCCAAAGACATCGGCTTCAACGTGGCCGTGCTGCTGACCAACCTGTCTGAGCACATGCCCAACGACTCCCGTCTGGCGACCTTCCTGGACCTGGCGGAGAGCGTGCTGAGCTACTTTGAGCCTTATCTGGGGCGCATTGAGATCATGGGCAGTGCGAAGCGCATCGAGCGGGTGTACTTCGAGATCAGCGAATCGAGCCGCGAGCAGTGGGAGAAGCCGCAGGTCAAAGAGTCCAAGCGCCAGTTCATCTTTGACGTGGTCAACGAGGGCGGAGAGAGCGAGAAGATGGAGATGTTCGTCAACTTCTGCGAGGACACCATATTTGAGATGCAGCTGGCCTCGCAGATCTCCGAGCCAGACGTGGTGGAGCGACCCGAGGAGGAGGAAGAGGAGGACGGGCACAGCATCCTGGAGGAGTTGACCGGTGAAGAGGAAGACGGCGCTCTGGAGTCCGCCTCAGCCTTCACCACGGCATGCCACTCGGTCAAGAAGAAGATCGCCAGTGTCCGCCAAATGGTTTCCATCAGCAACATGCGCAAGCAGTTCAAGAAGATCAAGAAGCTGAGCATCAAGGAGATGATCGTGGGCTTCTTCTCCTTCTTCTGGATGCTGTTCACCGGCTTCTTCAAGGGAATCTACAGCCTGATCTTTGGTTTCTTCCACCTCATCTGGTCCTCCATGTTCGGCGGCGGCTTGGTCGAGGGAGCCAAGAACATAAAAGTGACGGACATCCTGGGCAACATGCCTGACCCGACCCAGTTTGGTATCCACGGCGATGCGATAGAAGGGGAAAAAGTGGAGGCGGGCGAATCATCGGGAAGCATAGATCTAGCCATGGCGCCGCCGGCTGACAAAGCAGAGGTTGACATGATGATGGAGATGCTGAATCCGCCGCCCAAGAAGGAAGGAGGAAAACATGTGGAGCACGGCCTGGGCGACGTTTCTGAGCTAAGTGCCGACTCCTCCACTGCCGACCACAAGAAGGTATTCACAAATTTCATGTATGAGCAAGATTTTATTGAATTTATATGATCCATGATTTAAGATGATCAATCCATGCGGGATGGTTTTACAGTATCACTTCCGTTCAATCCCTCTCAGCTCATGAATTTGTGTCGCACTTCCACGCAGAAAGCCGCTGCTAAGCCCACTGAGACTCAGGAGTCTGAACCAGAGAAAGCAGAGTGAGTAAAATTGAATGAGGGGAAAAATAATTTACACAAAACAAATATAGCTGCAAGCGCCAGTTGGCGGGGTCCAAGCACCTGATGAACTCTGGGGTGAATGTGTCATGTGGGGCAATGTGCAAGTGTGATCCCTGTGGCATGTTGAGTATTTTGAAATTTGAACAGAGTTTGTACTGTATACAGTGACTGAGATATAAATACAATGGATGTGCATGGTCATTTAAAGTTATGATGTTGCTAGAGCGGCACCTATGGGTGAAATGGCACCAAATTTTGCATGCTACCTCAGAGTTGATCCATGCACATGTGTACCAAATTTGGTTAAGCGTTCATGAGTTATGGCAATTTTTGTATATTTGGCCCCGCCTACAAATTTTGAAAGCCAATTGTAGCAAAACGGTATGGAATATCAAAAAACTGCTTGATTTTGGACAAAATGCAAAATGTCAGAAAATGTAGTCAGGTGGAAATGGGCGGGGCCTATATGGATAGATGCGGAATGAGCCTAGGAATCTTGCTTCTATGACTTATGGTCCAGAAGTTATAGGCCAAAACGTAAAGTTGCTTGCTATAGCGCCACCATGCGGCCAATTGACTTGGTTTTTGTTGCCTGAGTAGTGGCTGAGACTCTGGACCTATCTGCCAAGTTTGGTTGCTGTAGATCTTACGGTTTGTGAGATTCAGGTAGGGCAGAAGAAGAAAAAGAAGAAGAAACGGCATAATAATAATCCGTACAAAAACAATAGGGTTCCAGCACTATGTGGCTGGACCCCTAAAAAGCACTGGAAAGTATAAACAAACTTCACTTATACAGCACAGAGAATCAGGAGAAGGAGGATAAACCAAAGGAGGAGGAGTCTAAGGAGCCGGTGGTGGAGGAGAAGCCCAAGTCCATATCAGGTCACTCTAAGGAGCAGTCGCCTGCCTTCATGTTGACTGTCTTCGCTGTTCTGGAAGTCTATGTGACCAAGTTGCTGGTGAGCCCTGACACTGTTCCTTCATGTAAACAGTTTCATAGTGTCTTTACTGGAGACCAATCCTGCGGTACTGTTTGGTTTTGCGAGCATTCCGGTTCCCACTGAGCCGTGATCTGCATTCATTGGCTCTGAAATGCTCATAGACAATTGTAAAGCACAGTCAGCAGTCGGTTTGATCATTAATCAAACTTCGTGCTTACAGAACTACCTGGCCCGTAACTTCTACAACCTCCGTTTCCTGGCTCTGTTTGTGTGCTTCGCCATCAACTTCATTCTGCTCTTCTACAAGGTAATAAAGCAACCTGAACATTTTAGGGAAACTGAAGGACAAAGGTAGAAGCCTTTTCCCCAAAATGTTACAATTGTCTAATGAAGAAAAAAACACACAACGCCAAGGTATTCCTTTAGGGACATGACTGATTGTATGCGCGGTGTGTCCTTCGTTCTTTCAGGTCACTGCTGAGGCTGCGGAGGAAGACGAAGAGGACGACCCCTGGGCCAGCAGCGACGAGGAGGACGACGAGGACACGCTGTTCGACATGGACGAGTTTGTCCTCCAGGAGAGCACCGGCTACATGGCGCCGACCCTCCGCTTCCTGGCCATATTCCACACCGTCATCTCCCTCGTCTGTCTGGTCGGGTATTACTTACTGAAGGTAAAGATAATCATATCGCTAGTTCTACTGCTTTAACAGTCTCTCTCTCTCTCTCTCACTTGATCTCTCCCGCTCTCTTTTCTTGCAATGAAAGACTTTTTTACATCTCCCCTCTCGCCCCCTTAGGTTCCCGTAGTGGTGTTCAAGAGGGAGAAGGAGATCGCCCGGAAGCTGGAGTTTGATGGTCTGTACATCACCGAGCAGCCCTCCGACGATGACATCATGGGCCAGTGGGACAGACTGGTCATCAACACCACGTGAGTCACTTTTTGCTCTATGCGAATACAATACAATCATCCGAGATAACGCCTGAAACCGAGAGGAATGGCCACCATTTCAGGATATAAAATCATAAATGAGGGATTTCATTCCAAAAGGCTACAGATCCATTTGAGAAAGAACATATTACCTATAAATATGACTCTGAAATGCAGATGATCCCATCCCTAATGATATTACACATTTAAATAAATGTCCCAAGATATTGAATGGCTGTAATGATATCCATAAAGTTTTAATATCATGCCAATAATCTCGTAGGTGCCCCATCTAATTTTGGAAGGAAACTCCTCCAGTCCAATTTTAATGACTAAATGAAACTTCTGTATTAGATGCATTTTATCAGATGTAATCACCGCTCAGCCGAGTCAAGATCGTTTTTTTCTACACGTTCCGTTGCAGGTCCTTCCCCAACAACTACTGGGACAAGTTTGTCAAGCGTAAGGTGAGTGCGGAGGCGCAGCAGATGGTCATCATCCACATAGTGTAATAACTTGTGACGAGCTGAGTCGCATGTTATTAGGATCCCTAAAAGCTGACACAGCAGTGACAGCTAATCTCCCTGAGGTCCTCGACACAAAGCATACAGCACAAAGTTTAAATACTCTCACAGCAGAACAAAACTAAAAATTAATAAAAGTAAAAATAAAACACTCAGGTTATCCTCAGTTATTTATACCAAGGCTTATCAAACTTTTTTATGTCATGGACCCTCAAATAGACACAAATTAGGCTTCCATTTGATAAGATTTTGTGTCAGGATTGTTGTTATGGTTTATTTAGTATTGAATTCAATAACTGTTTACACATTGTTTGGGGGAGATAACAGTGGTGATATGAGCCATTCTTATATATTCTCTAATTTGGATCATTTCTAGTGAATTCTAGTAAAATTAAACTATTCCTAATTTTGCTGGGGACCCCCTGGAACCCCCTCACAGACTCTACTTTGAAAACCACCGGCTTATACATTATACGGTTATTTTTTCTGTGTTGCTACATACTCTCTGGTAAGTAGCTTTCTTGCTCACAGTTGAGAGTTGAGTGCTGGAGCCGACCTCTGCTGTCCTCCCCGTGTCTAGGTGATCAACAAATATGGCGACCTGTACGGGGCTGAGCGCATCGCCGAGCTGCTGGGGCTGGACAAGAGCGTGCTGGACTTTGATCCCACTGTGGAGACCGTGGAGAAGGAAGCCTCGCTGGTGTCCTGGTGAGAAATGAGCCCTCGTTTTCACACAGTTTCAAGGGGCATTAGGTAATCTGTGACTAATATATATACCTCTATCAGCAGCCAGTAGGAATTGCAAGTCAAGTGGAAAGTGAGTGAGCCAGAAATCTCAGCACCTGGCCAAGTAATTGTTAAGTTATTGGTATTGATCAACCCTGTCAACCCCCTGCAGATATATTATGGTCATTTTTTGCAACGGGCCAATAAAAATCTTAATTATTGCCCCTTTAACTAGGGCTTTACTCGGGCCTGAAGGTTTCAGCATAGCCTGACCTGAGCCCCCCCCCCAAAAGAATTATGTCCAAATCCAAACCGATTCAGGTCTTGTTGGATTCAGGCATAAATGTCAAGCTCTAAATTTAACACACGTAATCCACTATCATCCACATTTCACTATTAGTCAGCATGACTTTCAATGTGATGAAACTCTCATTGACAGGCTGAGCTCCATTGATACCAAGTACCACATCTGGAAAATGGGCGTGGTTTTGACTGACAATGTAAGTATATCTCATGTGGACTAAAACCAGTTTGCACTCCCATCACTATTAGGCAAGTAAGAAGTGATCTATCAGTGCTTAAAAAATATAAAGAAATTTGATTAATAATAATATCGGATGTTGGTGACTAATGAGGCTGATCTGTAATTTAATCATTTTCTAAATTTGATTTATAGTCCCTCTGCATGTGAAGTGCAAAATGAATTTAGTTTTGTGAACATTGCTCTGATCCCTGTAAACAACTCCTACAAGATGAGCATCATTAAAAACAACCATCCGTCTAAAAAAGCCTCACTCTACTGTGAACCTAACAACTGATTTATCAATCTGTCACTAATGAATGGCCTCTCTCTCTCTCTCCTTGCAGTATTTCCTGTATCTGATCTGGTACGCCACCATGTCCATCTTTGGGCACTTCAACAACTTCTTCTTCGCCGCCCATCTGCTGGACATCGCCATGGGCTTCAAGACGCTCCGCACCATCCTGTCCTCTGTCACTCACAACGGCAAGCAGGCGAGTAGCACCGCCAGCAGGGGGAGGCAGAGCAGTGGAGACGGCGGCCTTTACTCCACACAAAAGAAGATAACTTGTATTTCAACTCTGTCAACTGTCAAACCACCTCCCCTCTCCTTTATCAGGGTTCCTACACAGGTCTGGAAAGCCTGGAAATGTATGGAAAAAGAATTCCAGGTCTTGATAAGTTTGGAAATTGGAAAATATTCAGATATTTGTGAATTCTGTGAAGAATCTTCATCCATAGAGCGATGTGGGAGAGTTAGTAGGAACAAGACGACGTGAAGCGTGAATCATGCTGAACACCAAAATGGTCAAATCAAATCAAGAAATTAAGGTCTGGAAAAAGTGTGGAATTTAGAAATTGAAACTGTAGGAACCTTGTTTTATGTGAAAGGGACGGCTGGAAAAAATATGTTTGAAGCTGGAAAAAAATGTGAAGCTCATAGTTTGAATCAGGTTCCATCTAGTCTCCTCCTGTCTAGTTCATAAGACAGAGCATATCGCTGGAATAGCTAAGGGCGCTGAAAGAGAGTGTCACCCTCTCTCCTCCACACCGTTAACTGTGAATAAGAATGTGTTCTTGGTCGTCTTACCTGGTTAAACAGAAGTTCAGATGATCTTTTTCTCCCTCTCTAGCTGGTGCTGACTGTGGGTCTGCTGGCGGTGGTGGTGTATCTCTACACCGTGGTGGCCTTCAACTTCTTCAGAAAGTTCTACAACAAGAGTGAGGACGAGGACGAGCCCGACATGAAGTGCGACGACATGATGACGGTACGTCTGGCCGCCTCCGATAGCCCTTTATTCATGAAAATCTAATTAAAACTGGCAACGGCTTCCTTTTTAGAAGTACAAAAAAAAAAAAGAAGGGGAGGAATGTAAGAAAAGGCGGCGACGGTAAAGCGAAGGCCAAATGTTTGGAACTGGAAAAAGATTTCGAAAGGCATTTATTCGGATGGCTGAAAACATTTTGACCTACAGGCCTTCACCGGGGTATGCAGACAGGAGACGACTGGCTAAGTAGAAAATCATTTTTCACAAGTAAACTTTCTAATGTTTTCACGATTTGTACGGTTTGGAGAATGACTCCTTTTTGTTTTGTTTTTTTTTACCTCTAAATAAAAGCAATCGGCAGTTTTCATTCCCATTGATTCTCCTGCCTTCCACACAACACCTCATAGATTCTTCACCTTTTTAAAAGCATCCAAGAAAACAATAATCGGCCTTGTCGCCTCCGTTTTCTCTGACACACATCCTTCATTCCTTTACACCGCCTTCTGCCTTTTTATCCTCTTCTAGCAATAGATGACTCAATCCGTGCTGATGCCTAGTTAAAGAACTGAGCAGAGTTTCCGGCCGCAGCTCCAGCCACACACTGACCCTTCATTGCTGACTGAACTCTGTTACTCGGTCTGCTGTGTAAAGGACTGCGAATCACACAGCTGCCATTATTACCGACTTTACCGATCATCATTCCACTTAAAAAGGCCGTACATTGTGTTAAGTGACTCAGAGGGGCCGTGAATCACCGTGTTGTTTTTCCTCCTCCCTCTCGCTGTCTTTGCAGTGCTATCTGTTCCACATGTACGTGGGCGTGAGGGCCGGAGGCGGCATCGGAGACGAGCTGGAGGACCCTGCCGGAGACCCCTACGAGCTCTACCGCATCCTCTTCGACATCACCTTCTTCTTCTTCGTCATCGTCATCCTGCTGGCCATCATTCAGGGTACGCGAGCTTCTCTTTCTCTTTCCTGTCCTGCCTACCATCGTGTTTATTCCACAACAGCAGCTTGATAGTTGCGTTATGAGATGTGTGTTCTCCCCCCCCCCCACCCCCCCTATAGGTTTGATCATCGATGCCTTTGGTGAGCTGAGAGACCAGCAGGAGCAGGTGAAGGAGGACATGGAGGTAAGGTTCCAGTATGAAGGAGAATGTTCTGGATGCAAAGTTCTCTTCGTTTTCACATATATTGATGCAGAGCAGGGGGAGATGGAGGGAAATGGCAGCAAATGAGAACCATATTTAAAATTCAGAATGTAAGGTAAATGTTAACATCTGTAAACAAATGAGACCATAGACAAAATATGGCGAGAGCCTCGTGTCAGCTTGACCTACTGTATGTCTGAATGTCTCTTTCAGACCAAATGCTTCATCTGCGGCATTGGGAACGACTACTTTGACCGGACGCCTCACGGGTTTGAGACCCACACCTTACAAGAGCACAACCTAGCTAACTACCTGTGAGTGCAGCAGCAAACACAGAAGACAATAAAAGCCAATGAATTCAGGTTCCTCTCTTCATGAATGTTTTGCCTCAACATTTCCTCCTCTGTGCAGGTTCTTCCTGATGTACCTGATTAACAAGGACGAGACTGAACACACGGGTCAGGTATGTCAACAAGATTTTCCTAATTAATATTTCAGCCTCAGCTCGCTTCTCTTTGCGGCGTACTGCGCTCCTGTGAGAAACTGTATATGATCATATGTATATGAGAAACTGTATGTGATCATATGTATATGAGAAACTGTATATGATCATATGTATATGAGAAACTGTATATGATCATATGTATATGAGAAACTGTATATGATCATATGTATATGAGAAACTGTATGTGATCATATGTATATGAGAAACTGTATGTGATCATATGTATATTCTCATGTCTGCGGTTAACAAATTGACGACAGCAGAGGAAAAACAATACCTGCACACTGGCTCTTGCTCCCAGTAAGCTTCACTTATGCAACATATCAAGTGGGTTGAAATGTTGCACAAGTAAAGCTTTGCAGGAGCAAGAAGCAGTGCGTGGGTATGTTGTTTTTCTTTATTTTACCTTTTGTTCAGTTTTGTCTTCAGCTTTTGTCCTGCACTTGACATCCGAGTTCCATTTGGGATGTGCAGACACTGTTTTCTGTCACAAAATTAACAAAGGCCCAAAAAAATCTGCTGAATCGAATGCATGCAATGCAATCAAGTGCTTGAATAAAAAAGAACATCAGCTACTTTTGGAGAACAATGGATAAAGCTTTAATATTTAAAAAAAAAGCAATGCATTTCAGTGTTTTCTTCGAAAACGAAATGAAATGCATGAGGAATTTAATTTTAAAGGTTAATTTATGATGTTTTAATTTACTATAATGTTCCTGACTGTGAAATGGGGATTATATGTCCTTCAGGGGTTGGAGCCCTATGCTGCCTCCTCTTATTATTATTATTATTATTTTATTTTTTTTAAATACTGGCATCCGATTGGTCTGTGGGCCATTTTGAATGTCATTTAATATATTTATTGTTGACTTTAACCCTGATGAAGGTTATTGCAGCTGAAACATGTTGGTTTTTAACATTAAAGCTTTGTCAACTGTTCTCCAAAAGACGCTGAATTTTTCATTTCCTTCTGTCACGAACCTAAGACGGCCTTCTCCCTCATTTATGCCGGTGTTGATCTCTCCTCTCCCCTCCCCTCCAGGAGTCGTACGTGTGGAAGATGTACCAGGAGAGATGCTGGGACTTCTTCCCCGCCGGAGACTGCTTCCGTAAGCAATACGAGGACCAGCTGGGCTAGAGAGGGCGGCCCTGCCTAACGCCCTCTCTACCTTCCTTCTACCTGAGAGAGACATTTCACCGACTTCACCCTCTTAACGGAACCCGAACACTAGCCGGACTTTGCTCTGCTGCCGCCGCGGTGTTGGACGGCGTAAAGTAAAATCATCCATTTTGAATTCTAAATAAGGTCAGACACGCAGAGAATATAAATTCGAGACCGATGATCGGTGGTTGGACATTGTGCGTGTGTGTGCATCCGAGTCCTTTTTCCTTGTTACCGAAAATAAGTCACTTGCCACGACGCCTCTTTTATGCAAAACGGTTCTTTTGATTCTACTACACATTGCCTTTTCACTTGCTTAACCCCGACCTGTTGCACAATTTGTTGTGTGTAGACATTTGATACGTGTGGAGGGTTACAGCATGACAAGTGAATGTCTGATTATGCACAAAGATTAATGCCAGGATGCTACTGTAACTTCTTACCAAACAAATGGATGTGTGCTGTTGGTATCGATCATTAACGCCGATCCGCTTGCATCAAATGAAACGAGTGAGACCTGATCTGCCTTTTCAAAGCTGGTTTAAATCTGTCCGATGACATGGGGAATTGCTGAAGACGGTTCTTCCAGGACCAGAGACGACTCACTTTAGGTGTTTATCAAGTGCCAACGTGCCTTAAGAGAAACTATGCAAAACCATTTTATTTTTTTGTCCCTCCTGACACACTGTAGTGCTCTAGCTCTGGATTAGTTACAAGCAGATTTGGCTCGAGTTAGTTTTGTGGCTTTTAAGTAAAAAAACAAAAACAAAAAGAGAATACATTTGTTGTATAAAATCTAGATGATCCTTGTGTAAATGTTGCTTAGTTTGGTTTTGTTCCCAAGCTGTGGTGTCCTGCCCGCCTGCACTTCTTCCCACAGTAGAGAAGAAACCCACAAGCTGAGGAAAAGAGAAAAAAAAAACAAAAAAACAACGTAGTTCAAGGATTTATTGAACACTTACGACAAAATGGTTAATTGCTATTGTATGGCCATTTGTATGTATGTAGTAGCTTTGGTAAACAGCATTTCTTTTAACAAGGGGGAGGAAATGAATAAAGTAATCGATGCAATAAACCAAATGCGTTGTCCGTGGCCTGTTGCACTGTCTGTCCCTCCTGTTCCGTAACTGAAATCCCTCTGACAGCGACACTCCCGCGGTGTGTGGCTTTCAAAATCTCACAAGGAACAGAGAATTCTCTCTCTGTGGATTGTGAAGTGTGGAAAGAACATTTTGACACCATCTCGCAAACTCCTGGTCCGAGACGTTCCGTCCCATCCCCGCACCTCTGGACGTTTTTGTCGCTCATTCAGCCTAAAAGACTAGAAGACTACCAAGGAAAATAACTTTTCCCTTTTCAATCAGCAAAACCTGGGGCCACAGTGAAACAATGAAAAATCCTATGAGCAAAAGCCCTTCACAAGCGTCCGTCAAGCAAGTCGGCTTTATAATTGGCTGTCAGTCTGAATGTCTTTCAAAGAGCCAGTGGTGCAGTTCTGATGTATGAGTTTGCCATGGGACTCGAGGTAGAAGGGGAGGTGTAGCGGATTTAACTCGTTCCAGGTTAAACCCCATGCAGGCAGTGAAAAATAAAGTCCACCGAGTTCCTTTCTGTACAAAAATACTGCTGGACTCCCAGCCTCTTCCCGAAGTCTACGATGGTCCTGACAGTTGGGGGTCAGGAGATCATGCTGTCAAGCCAGTCCTCCAGGTCCTCCTCTGTCACTTCTTGTCTGATTGGAGCGGCCTTAGGCGGTGCGACCTCCTTCACCTCCTCCATCTTCTCCTCCATCATCTCTGGAACCACCTCCTTCGCTTCCCCAGGCACTGCCGATTAAAAGAACAAATCACTGGATGATTTTGATTCAATCATCGTACGAGCCTAGGCTTGCCTTGAATCGTTTTACCCATTTTTTTGAACTGGTACAGATGCAGAGTTTAAGATTTTAAGCATCGAATACCTCTTTAGAGTTTTGTCATAAACTAAGGGGGGTGATAAATGAAACTCAAACTCGGCGAAAAGCCTCATAAAAGAACAGCACATTCATATGAAACAGTGTTGAGGTTAGACACCAAAAAAAGTACAGTGACTTGACTAAATATCTCTCCCAAGGTCAATTAACTCATCACTGAAATGCTGTTCTTTAAGGTCTGTTTTAGTAGGAAAAAAACATTTCCATTCCTCTCAATATATTCCCCAACATATTCAAAGGTCCACTAATGCTGAATACACTCACATTCATCTGGAGCAGCACTCTCCTCCTCCGCGACACTGACGGACTGCTCTCCTGAAACATCCGAGGCTGGTTTCTGTAAAGTGAGCAGCTGGTCCAGCTCCTCGTCAATATCGTCCACCGGCGGCTCGGCTGAGCCGGAGGAAGCCTGAGGATCCGGGCCCGGCGCCGGGTCTGCGGCCTGGGAGGAAATTCCCAGGCCGGTCCGGAGGCCTTTCGGACCCGAGGGTGGAGGAGGGAAGACGGCCGTCTTGGCCGTGTCCTGTTTGGGTGCTACGGTCATAGTGGGCAGCTCTACCGGTGTGGAGACCTGAAACGTTAGGACTGGTGTGAATGACTGCAACGGGACAGACGGTGAGTTTTGAATCCTCACACACCTGACTATACAGGAAATAACACTGAAGACGGATAGGGTGACATATTTCTATATAAAATGTTTATAAAAAATTATTCTTGGCAGGTAATTGTTTTTTAGTTTGCCAGCTCTTGGATGGAAAGCTACACACTTCCCAATCACTACTTCATATTGACAGAATATCCTCATGAGCTACAAGAGGCTACACATTCCTGGCTCTGGCTCTGGTTCTGGACCCCATGAAGACCAGCTATTAACTAATGGGGATCCTAAGTAAGTATGACAATCGTCCTATATCATGCAGGATATAGTGTAAAATAGTCATCCTACCTGTACCAGCTCAGCCTCCAGGTTGAGTCTCTGGTGGAGAGGCACTTCTTGAAGGCACTGGGCCAGAGCCGAGAGGTCCACAGACACCGCCGACATCTAGAGAGGGACGAGACCAACGATGGTGAAGAAAACACAAGAATAATGTCTTGAAACAGCCGTTTACATACGGGAGACATATAGACTTGTAATTTCAAATTTGAACAAAGAACATGAATCTTCATGCTGGATTAGTGAATTTTATTTCTACTTTACATCAATGTTTTGACCCCACTGGGTCTCGTTGAGGATATGGGGTCAAAACGTTGTAAATAAAATACACTATTGGGAGCATTATTCCAGCATACAGATTCATGTCCTCTGTTAGGATTGACACATACTATAGCCTTCTGGATGTTGATACAGAAAATTGTGGTCCTAGTGGAACTATCAACACAGTTTCTCTTGCTTCCACCTTTCTCTTTCCGGAGACACAAACCGCTTTGAAGAGTTTGTTTGCCGAAAAATCTTTAAAGCGCTGGTGAAGATCAGTACTCCTTTGTACTCGGGGCCCACGTGAAATGCAATGTAGCAGTGAGTGAACAACAGAAGCAGAAAGAAATCCGGATCCCCATATGATCGGACTATGTTTGCCGTGTTAAATATTTATATCGGCATCGCCTCATAGCCACATGACAGTATTGGTACTTGTAGATCAATGATAAATGATGATAAATCATAACGTATCAATTCCGATGACTGATATAAAGACATTTGTGATGCAGCTTAAAAGTCAGCCATCAGAGCATCTTGACATGTTTTTCTATTCTATTTTCTATTTGCTTTAAAATTTAATTTGAGTGAGTGACATGAGGAAAAGCAATACTACCAAAATGTTGGTAGATAAACCAGTAATTCGGTCCTTAAATATCCTTGTATGTAACCTTAAAAACAGTCGAGCCCTACTAAATCCCTGAGGAATTCCACATTAGCCCTTTCTGCGTTTTCCCCGCCAGGCGTCTCCAATCGAGAAATATTCTCTTCTCAAGGAATCCATACCTCAGGGAGTGGGTGAAATCTATGAAACGCAAAGCAGAATGGTGGAGATTGGGCAGATAGCGGTATAGATTTACCTGATTGGCCGCCGATGAGTCCATCTCCCAGTCCTTTTCCTCTGCAAAACGGAATTGAGTGAAAGAATCCCCTGGGAAAGACACAGAAACACTTTAACAACACATATCCTCAACAGTTTGTTCATCTCCTTTAAATACATAACGAGACAATTCCAGGCCGCGTCCAACTAACCCAGTTCCGGCGCTCCCTTAAGCCAATCGATCGGCCTTCACGTCTAAAATGTCTGAAATGGAAAACCTCTGTTTCTCTGGTAACATAGTTGGAAGGCGGTCAATAGCTCTGTATAAACTGATGATCAATACAAGAGCTAAAGCCACGCTTGGATGTGACGCCACTTTGTTTCCAGACACCAATTAGCTCTAGGGCTTTTTAGCTACAACAAAGACACTGGGTTATAGAATCAATAAGCTTGCGTAAAATAGCAAGGATGACATACACTTACAGGCGGGCTTTATGTTCCATCCTTTCCATCTCAGCACAAAAGGTGAAGTATACCCGTTTACACTTTTCGGTGCTGGCTTCAGCTCGTTAATAGGCTTTCAAGATGAAAATGGATTACATGGAATATAGAAAACTGACCAAATGATCAGTTTTGTTGTACTGTCCGAGGGACTGAAGAGCACTTCCATGATGGGATTGCTGTACGTCGAGTGCTGAGGCAAAAAACAGCGAATCCAATACGACTCGAGAGAGGCAGCGCACTTCAGAGAGATGAAGGCTTTCCTCGCTGAAACGAGTCAGTGTTTCGCGGTGTGTGTGTTCCAATAAATAAGTCAAATGTGAGTGTGTATCCAGTCATTTTTTCCCCCCCAATTTTGGATTCCATGCTAAATAAAAGCCAACAATTAGGAGTATCCTTTTTTTGAGTTTCACCCGGTTTTATTTTTCTTGTTGAGTTTCGCTCTCCAGTGTGTTCTGGGTGAGAAAAATAGGTGCGTTTCTCATTAGAAAACAAACCAAGCACGCAGTAGGAAGTGTTGACACCATGCAGCCAGCAGCAGAAGCCACAACCCACTGCATCAACAAAAAATAAAACCACCAATATGGTAAAAATCTCAGCAATGGAGGGGTGGAAGGTGAACTGGTTGGGGATGGAGAGGGGAAAGCGGCACTATCTTCATCTTTAAGACCAGTTTCTAGTTCTAGTTCAAACAAATCTTAGTGGTACAAATTGTTTATTTGCCAATATGCAATAAAATTCCCTCCAAAAAGGACCAAAATGCCCCTAAAAAAGATAATAAAATACAATAAAAAAGCAGCACACTGATCTTGAAGAGTGAGCTGCTGCAGCAGATTTAGTCTTGCAGTGTTGTGTGCATCCTAAGGGGCGGGGTCCCAGTCAGAGGCCGCAGCACACACTGGTCAGTCTGCCACACACAGATGGGCCGGTCAGTGGGAGAGCGAGGAGGAGAAGCCGCAGTCAGCCGCAGCCTGGCGCTTTGGTGCTCTGCCCTCCGCGCGTGATATCAGAGACGCACGCTGCCTTTCAGCCCGGTGCCAACTGCAGTCGCTCTTAATTGCTTTGCTCTACGGGAGTGGGAGGGGGTCAAAAAGGAGCGGCAGCGGGAGGGCTTTTGTCTGTGGGCCCCGGCCCCTGCTGTCAAACAGGCACGGGAAAGATGATTTAGGGATAAACGCATTATCAAGGTTACAATGACAGGGAGGCAGAGAGATAAGAGGAGGGAATGGGAATGTCAGCTTTGTGTGATGGCTGTGGAGGCGGATGCCTTTATGCTGGGCTGTTGAACAGCGCTGGGTGTCCGTCACTGGTGAGATCAACCGATTTTTTTCCCCCCTCACTGGGAAAGATCTGGGCAAATAAGACCTGGATTAGGTGCACTTTAAATGGAAAATCCACCTAAACCCTAATTCATGTTATTGCCATTATCTGAAGCAGATCAATCAGCGTAAGAGGAAAGAAGGAGAGAACCGAGGCTCTGTGACAACGTCAAGGAAAAGCTCCAACAGATGGAGCTGATCCATTCAACTAATTGGAGACTTGGTGGACTCGTGGATTTCATTGTAGAACCAACAATTACACAGCAGAAGTGTCCAAATGTGTTACCTTCAAGAAAACATTTTGATGTTGAAAATTTAAATGTAGCACCAAAGAGGCAGTTGAGCTGCCTAATGTCCCGCCATAACCACCATGAGGTATGAAACATTACCAGTTATGCTAATGAGGTCATTAATTAAGCTAATTAATGAACCAAATATCAAATAGTTCTATGTCAACATACTTGTCTTCACATAACACATGGGTGGCATTAATGAACTCCGTATCTTAAAGCATTAAGGAGTTATAGTAGTTTCAATAAAATCTGTTTTTCCTCATTAATATGCAAATGTATGCAGCAAGGTGCTCCAAAATCTAATTAGATCATCTCCTCTATAGGGGGAACCTGTGGTGTAAGTATAAAGTTTCTATTATGTATCAGTGCTATTTTGGGTATGGATTCACAAGCTTTAAATAAAAAATAAAAATTGCTCTCTCACTTACACAACGAATCAAATTTGTACTTCATCATGAAGTGCAGCAGCAGAAACTCTAGCACTGAGCTGTTGAAAATGTCTCAAAAAAGTGCCAAAGACAGTTTCTACTGGTATTTGGCGCTTGGTGGGGGGGAATTTCAGACCCTGCCTCCACTGTTAATGAAGCAGCTCCAGGATCTAACCATATGACAGTCTTGCTATTTGCAAAACCTCGATGGTAACAGGAACATGGGAAATCTGTATTAGGGGTGAAATGATCCTTCAGCAGTGGCACCAGGCCAGCGCCCCACGCTCTCTCTCTCTCTCTCTCTCTCTGGCTCTCGCACTCGTGTTCCGGCCGCTGTCCTCCTCTCTGTTTAATATCCACCCAGACCCTAATCCGCCTCCACCTCTGTCTCCCTCGCTCCGTCTCGCAAGCGCGCTCAAAAGCGGCGGAGAACTGCTGACACCGGCAGGCTCGCCTTCCCCCTCCTACACCGGCGGAGCGCGGTGTCAACCTGATCCGCGTCTCTGGAAATACCGCGCGGGGTTAGTTCGGAGGCGCTGACACAACCATGGCAACTGCTGCCAGTGGGGATGAGAGAAAGCTCTGTCAAACCTCCAGAACAGGAAGAGAAGGAGGAGGTGGAGAGAGAGAGAGAGAGAGAGAAGTGAGCACGTGAGAGAAAGAGAGACAGAGGAAGGAAGAGAGAGAGAGAGAGAGAAGTTGACCCTTCATGCCTCCTCGTCCAAACACAACTCTCCCGATTTAAATCCCCTTTCAGATCTTGGCCGAGGCCGGCTCTGTTGTAAGAGCATAGTTTTACACGTCCAAAAGGATTTTGTCAAGTCAGAAAGACAGTCAGGCCATGTGGCTACGTGCTTTCCGATGTGTACTTTTAATCAAATTCACACTGTCCACACGCGCTCCGCTAGATTAACTGCGGCACTTTGACTTTGGGATTATTTCATACCAGCAGACATGCAAGTTTCCAATGTAAAGTCCCATACTTTTTCCCAGACCCTTATTTCTTGCCTGGATTTGAACATTTTGGCAGGTGTTCCAATATTATGTATGCCTGACAGTGGCTGGGTAATAAGAGTGTCAACCAGTTATATCACTCTATCTGAAGATTAGTCTTCACATGTGGATTGAAAGTGGATTTACAACTGCAAAATTATCCATACTTTTTCAAGTTTTTTGCGGAATTCCCAAACTATTCAACAAGACTTTTCCAGACCTGCGTAGGAATGCTGGACACGGAACTAAACCTCAGCGTGTAGCCTATATTGAAATATTGTTGTGATGAGTATAATATTGGCCGCCAGGGAAGCTGCCTCAGTGTAAACAGTTGCTTTGATGGTCCGTTCGGTCGTCCAAGTGATGCTGGGGCCCGAACGCCGCAGGCCCAGTTCTTCCACAGTGAATAAACACTGCATTACTCATGCCGCGGGCTAAGTGGCTCAGTTGGCATTGTGTAACTGAGCTAACTGTATCTGACTAACGCGGTGTCCTGTCTCTTGACGTCCTGCTGGCCGAGTCCCCCCCGTATTGACAAATGTGGCCGCTGCTAGCAACCTGGCTCCGCTGAGCTATCTGCGGCTCGTCCCGCTCTCGTCTTTTTATATATCGGGACGTCTTGCCTGGCCTCGCTCCCCGCCTCGGCTGTTCCGCTCCGCTCTGCTCTTTCCCTGCCCCGCTCTGTTCTCGCCCCGTCGCTGTTCATCTTCAGCCCTCTCCTCCGTTCTGCTCTGCCAGACTGTGGAGCGCTGGCACGCGGTCGGGGGCGAGATAAGCCGCGCTCGGGCGCCGTATCGTGCCACTATCTGCTCTTCTGTGAACGGGGCCGGGGAGCCAGGGAATACATCTCAGAAACGCAACATTATTTCACACAGTTTAAAATGACAGTCTCCTTATACATGCTATTGAGCCCAGGAATTTCTTTTCAGACCTATTTAACCCCTTGAATACATGCCCATTAGGCGCATCACCTCGCCAAAAAAGAAAATTCTCTTCCAAGAATTCACATGAATAATTCAGGTTGTAATCCTAGATGCAACCATAATCAGATCACATGCTTTTTAAAAAGGATCCTGGGCTGAATAGCTGCTTTATTTTTGCTATGTGATGTCTAATCTGAGGATTACAGTTACTATTCAACCCTGGACACACACACACACACACACACACACACACATCCTTGGTTGCCTGTGTGACCCTGCAGAAACTCTCGCATCCTGTTTGCCAGACTGTGCTGTCATTATCCTGTTGTTTTGTAGGCTACAGTACACACAGAGCCATACACACACACACACACACACACCACAAACATGGCACACACACACACACACACCCTTGTTGACTGGACCACGCCTTAAGTGCACAGCTTTGCTGCACAGAGGGAATACAGTGACAGCGACAGGCCTCCTGGCCTGGCACGCTGCTGGCCGTATGAGCCGGAGAGAGGCAGGCTGCGGTCTGGTATTAACCCAGATCAGCCTTTCTTCCTCGGAGCGGTGACCGGTCGGACGAGGGGGAAAGGAGGTAGATAAACAGAACTGCCTGACAGTACGACTTAGCGGTAGCTGAGGAAGGAGTAAGAAGGAGTAGGCAGGGAGGGAGTGGGGGGGAGCGGGGGATGTAAGGAGCGACGCTACACTACCGCTGCTCAATCTCTGCCAACACCTGCCATGACATGTTGACATTTTATCCCACCGGAACGGGGATACACACACTTTCTCCACTTTTTAGAATTTCTTTCTCCATTTGCTAGTGGAGTAATGATGTGTGATCGGTGAACGATTCGTTCAGTTTGAATAACGTGGCAGATCTTCACCTGATGACATGAGAGGAGATAGAGCAAGGTGAGGAGTGAGCAGCTCATACAAAACTAATGATTTGATTAGTGTATTATACATACAGCGAACCCCCACAAAAGCCCAGCTGAGAGGTGTTTGGTAGTATTGGAGAGGGACTGCACTCCACTGAGAGAAGGAGGACAAAATGTAAAAAAGAGTCAGGGAACCAGAAAAGAGAAAGGAAGGAAGAAGATACAAGGAAATGAGAAAACAGTGGACACTCAGGACATTTTTCGAAGCTTTTTCTTGCGATCTGTGAGGCTCGTCCTCTTACCCCCAACATGCTCTCTGTCACGCCTTTTAACCAAGCCAATTAGTCCCGCGCAGGACGACTCGCAAGCCCACTGCGCGTCAACAAATCACTGTCTGCGCTAATTGCAATTAAAATCCGGAGCAAACCAGGCGAGACAATAAGGAGAGGTGAAGCTATTTACTCTTAACTTTATATGGAGATTGGGTGAGGCTACGTTTATGTCCAATTCACTTGAGGCGCTCTTCTCATTAGGCTAGAGGTTTATTAGTGATAAGATGCTTCCATGGGATCCAATCATTCATATTCATAGGTTTTGTTTTTCTTGTTTTGTAGTAAATTAGAACTGTAAGTAGACTGCTGTGGCCAACAACGTCAAAGGAGAGGCTTATCGGTGGGAGAGGTTGTGTGCTGCACTAAATCAACAGCACAGTGGAGCATGCCCAGGAATATTCTAATGCAATCCATTTCCATGTAATAATCACAAATATATTCACATGTTGATTTGATTACATGGACTGGCTCCTCAGCTCACACCTTAACAAAGATTGGTGTCATAGATAGACTGCCGTTCAGGAGATAATGCACACAGAATGGATTCAAGACAATTCAGCACAGGCTAAATACTGGCCTGGTCTGGACTTAAAAAGCAATAGCTTGCAAAAAGCAATCCAAATTTAAAGGTCAATTCATAATGGACATTCAGAATCACAGTCGCATTATCGTCAGTGTTTCCCACAGGTTGGCAGTTTACTTAGGCTGCGGTGCGGAGGTAGGGAGGTCACTGTATTGTTTGTATGTTTATATATCGAAATAGGCTGTATTTTAGCTGAGTCTTTATTGACATTTCATTTGGCGAGCTCTGAATCTCATATTTGCTCAGGCTAACGTCTCTCACTCTATTGTGAGCTAACAACGCTAGCGTTCGCTAACTTGCTACTGCAGCATTAGCTGACTTTTTTATTTCCCTCCAAAATGATTACTTTTGTGAAACAAATGTCACAGACAGCCAATTACAAATAGCTTACCTCCTCAACATAATGGTAATTGTAGTTCAGTAACATGCTTTCAGTGCTTGGATAGTATTACTTCTTTTCTTTTTCTTTTTTTTAAACTACATCAACTGACAATGTCTGGTTTGAAGCCTAGTGCATTAAAATTACTTTGGCGGCTGTTTTGGGCATAACGTACAAGAAATTTGTCTTGGTAGCATGGCTAAATGGCACTGTAACATGACACTAATAAGTAAATGAAGTGACCATTAGACACAGTACAAACAGACCTACAAGAAAATACATTCCCTTGTAAGTCAAAGGGACCGACTGTCCCGAGCGGATAAACGACTAGAGCGTCCCCAGTGTGTGACAGTGACAGCCACCTGTGGGCTGAGGAAACCATGCAACAAATTTGATCTTCAACATGTAATGAATAGGAACGTCAATTGTCTAGGCAAGAGGCGAGCCTATCGCTCCTCTTTTATCGTAATCAAATAGTGGTTTTGAACAACAGCTGTCCACTTCACCCTGTCAGACACACTTGTTCTCCTCGCCGCAGACGCTACGACTCGCTAGCAGGGGCTAACAAAGGCCCTATGGGGAGGCTAAGCGGCGGGCTAATCAGGTGAGAATGAGTGTGTGCTTTAGACTCAGCTGCAGCCTCCCAGCGCAGGTCCCTGTGGCTAGACTGACCATCAGTCTGAGAGCGCCGGGACAGCTGGGTCCCTCATTAATGAGGACCAAGGAGCCACGGCTATTAGGTTAGCTGACTAACCCGGTAAACACTCAGCTAACACTGATCAACATTGTGCTAAAATCAACTCGATAGAGAAAAACAAGCAGCCTACACTAAATTGTTTGATGCCGTCATAAATGCCATACACATGGACCAATCAGGAACACACAGAACATGTCAGTTATGTAGCTGATGCCATTAATCGACTTGCAAAAAGTCATAATCACAAAAAAGCAGCCAAAAAGCTGACACAGAAACCTGAAAACAAACGTTGGCCAGGGCTGAAGTAGTGTCCAAAGTATTCGTACATAAATGTTAAATTAGACAATATCTCTGGCAACAGATATTAGAGCATCAAGTGACCTATTGATTCAGTGAATTTCTAAAATATGATGGTTGTCACAAGACTGCAACAAAGTATTACCCGCAGTTTTTTCTCTCTCTAGCTGCTGCTTTAAAGGCATAAAAGGCAAGATGAGAACGATGCACCATCTGGCATCTATGTAAAAACCTGTGGATCACCTTGAATAAGTAGCAAACTGTTAGAGGGTAATGTCTCCATATCTTGAACACTTCAATGGACGAAATGACAACGTTAGCACTCGAAGCCAAGCAGATATCCAGCCACCCCAGCAATTTATTCACTCCAGAAATGTAAATGAATCTTGTGTCCGACTCCATAGTCTTCTAGTCCAATGTCAGGTTTAGTTATGACGAGTTCCAGCTGTAGTGGACAACACATCACAGACACAGTAACAATGGATCTTCTCTACAAGGTGGAATTCAACAAAATTCATTTTATGCGCAAACTAGCCTGATAATAAATACAACAGATATTTTGCTAGCACACTTAAACCCTCTGGCAATTTTACATCCCTAATGAATACTCCTTTTAATTGACCCTTTCTGATCCTCAAGGCACAGACAGTACAGCTGCAACACTGCAGTGGAGGAGAAAGTCTGGTTAGTGAAAAAGCCTCTAGGAGCAGATTCAGATCTTCTCACATTAAACATGCAGACAGGTTTGCACCATGGAAATCAACAACTTGGGTCAATAAGCCCACAGGGAGACAAACATTCTACCAACATTGTTAGCCTCACATTAACACAAACCAGAGACAGGTGCTGTACCAGTATGATATTGACATCTGCTAAATGTCTCACTGAAGCTATTTGAAAGACTAAACCCCGAAAGAAAGACAGATGAACAGAACTGTCAAGGTATATTCAATGTGAAGAACCAAGATGACCCCAATTAATTTTGACTCATAAACATTAGATGCTTCAATGTATTTACGATACTATTGCCAAGTTTATCTAAATACCCACAGGGCACAAACTAATGGGTGTGCAGCAACTCTCTAAAAAATATAAGTATGTCAAAAAACATGTCTTGCTATGCGTTACGCATTTTCAGTTGGAATCAACAGAGTGGCACCTGGTGCTGCCTTGCACCCATATGGCCATGTAGATCAAGGCAGACACTTAGACACAAATTGGGTGATGCATGTGTTAGCTTGAAGCCACAGAAAGGTCAAAAGATCTGGGTCACTGAAGAAAGGGCCAAGTAAACAGCAATTATCACGTGTCCATCTCTTTCTCAAATGGCTTCCTTTTTCCTTGGGATGTAGTAATGTCATACAGTAAATAACAAATTGCAGGGCAATCAAAGGAAGGGCACACAACAGTGGAATAAACACGCAAAACACTATTGATCCCTTATCATCAATTGCTGTTGTAAATTGGGAGGGGATATGACATCAGTTGGCTAAACTGGAGTGGAAATTATTTGATTCAACCGGTAAATGAGGTGAAGTCATCTCGGTTTGTTAATGTCAGCAATGGCTGCTTACAGAGAATTGGACGCACAGGGTTTGGTGTTTGTTTTAAAGTAGGCCATTTGATTGGTGAAAAGCGTTGCATTTGGGTGGCCACAACTAATGAGCAGCTTGAGCTGACAGTAACTGCAAAATGTTCAGGCAGGAGGTGGACAACTGCTTTGACAATCCCCAAATGGCTTTTGGAAGCCATGCATCTGATGGAAAGCTTAATGTGCCATTATTATCAGCACAACTATTGTTATTTACCACAAGACAAATGATACAGTGTGGGAGGTTTGAAGCACGCAACCCAATTATCTTTAATTGAAGCAGAGAATGGCACCATTAAATGACTAATTTGAGTTTTCTTTCTAAACCCTTTTGAAATAATTGCCTCAGCTTTTGGTAAGGTTATTTGGAAATTCAGCTCCTCCACGATTACACATCGTCTCTGGATAAAAATCAATATTGAAACATACAACTCATCTTCTGATGCCTTTGAACCATGCATAGATAACACAACTGCAGACTAGATTTGGTTAGCATATATCAGATTAGGTTACATTTTATTTGCATGCAAAGAGAAATTTACCTAAAATAGTAGTGGGTAAATAAAGCACAAAATATAGTGAGGTTGGGGCTTATTATAGAGCCTCACCAAATTAAATGCAATATACAAAATGAATGAAATGTGCCCAGAAATAGTCGAGCGGTTAAGTTCCCTGCACCTGGAACCACTCAAGATCGAATCCTGACAGAGTTCTCTCCTTTGTCTCACCCCATCTCCCTCTCTTCTTTCCCACTGTCTCAGTAAAAGAATAACAGTACTTAAGGTGAGTGGACTGCCCACTCTCCTCAAAGCTTTGCACATGGTGAGCCCAAATGGCAGTGAGAGGTAATTTTGATTGACTTCAATACCCAGAAATCATGTAATGTGATGTCAATAGACTGCACACTCCTCTAAATTTCTTCGTCTTTGCACAACAGGTTCAGCCCCTGTTGGTGAGTCCAGCTTTCTCTCAATGGAGCGCTTGTTCAGTGATATTTAGGAGCAAATTTTGTATTTCGTTCTTAAGTTTCGATTTGTCACTTCGATTCCCTGTCAATAACCTTACCAATAAATTAATTTGGGCAAAAAGCGCAAATCTACAGGGGTCTCAATTAGGAAGGATGGGAAGCTCTTCTCTGTTGCAGCCTTACTTTGTGATTTAGGCTGATGGGTGTATTTTTTTAACATAAAAACAGACAGAAATGAAGCTTCCATCTCAGCACTCAAACTACAAGCCATCTTAAGCACACCAAACCCAGTCGGTGTGATGTGTGAACGGGGCCTCAGCTGCTGAACGTGACAGAACCCAATCCAGCGCCCTCGGGCCCAGACAAGACAGAGGCGACACTGAGACAGAGACTCGCTGCAGGTGGGTCCCTGTCACTGACAATTCATCCAAACCAGTAAGGCCATCAAGTTACCTTCACTTCAACATGAGGACATATATACCCAACAGCGGGGGGCTTCTCGTTTCCCAACAGCCATTTCCTTGCAGAATGGAATCAAATGTGACAAGAGTCCCTCTCCCTCTCTATGCCCCTTGAAAAAATGAACTGATAGAATTGATCAAACTCTTAGAATGTTCATTCATAAACCCAAATGACATGCATCAGTTGTCAAATAAAGCCACATTCTTGTGAGAAACTTCATCCATACATAGAATTTCCCTTTCTGCCATGACAAAACACAGCTCATAAATTAACTATGGTTACGTGCAATATTGTCCCATCAATCACTGAATGCCATGTCTTCTGCAAACTCCAATATTGGTGGTTAATAGCACCAAGATACAATGCTGGTGTCAGAGAGGCTAAGTGTGTGGGTGGAAGCCTGTGATGTACCCAACCTACGGAAATCGAGCCATCACCATATATCTGCGTGCCTCATTATATAAACTCCCATTGGGATACATAATGCATGGCTCATATCCTCTCTATTGCATTCTCCTGATAATCAATAGCGAGCCTGGGGCCTAGTGGTCCATGGGAACATGCCTGGCGGTCTGCCTGGCTCCATGTCTCGTCATCATCAGAGGGATGGGAGCACATGAAAGAAAGAGTTTCAAAAGAAATGCCCAGCACCGGGCCTTCTCAATCAGTTCAATCATACAGAGTGAAGATGAAACAGCTGTGGTCCTTTCATGACGCTCGGGCAAGACGTGGCTCCTGGAGGAGCCAGACAAATGGTGGAGCTTCAATGGGGCCTGAGGGCTGCCGGGACAGGGACAGGGTCACCAAATCCTCCATTATAAAGATTACATAACACCGTGACAATTCTTATGGCTAATGCCTTGCTGAGGTGAAAACGTTGGGGCTATATTACAACGCTGGTTTAATGCATCAAGAAAGAGTTCTTACAATGGCCCAAGCTGTCTCTGTCATTCAGTAGTAAAAACGCAAGCAGTACAAATTTTAAAATGAAGTTAAATTCCAGAGTTGTGTGTTCACCCTGGTTTTATGAATGAACAAACAGTCTTAATATTGCTCTGGGGACAGGTTGTGGTCAGCTATATTAAGAACTTTAAACTGGAATGAAGTAAAAAGGACATCCAATAACACACGCATCATCGTTCCTTCACAGTCGTTTAAGTCAGCTACTTCACCGTAGCGCTGGCCTTTGAGCTTACCTGGACAATGCAATGTGAAGTCATTTCCCACCACGCAGGCCTGTGGTGGGTGCTGATGGCATGTTGTATAACATGTGACACCGTGATAGTCTCATTGCGTCAAACAGTACTGGCCAACCTGTTCTCAACTGGAGTGGACATTGCTTGCTGATATGACCAGTTGCTAATAAATCCAGCAGCAAGCAAGAGCCCTATGTGGGACCTTTGATATGAAAATACGGTCCCAAGTAAAATTTGTTTTCAAACTAAAATAACCAATAGTTATATTGTAATGAAAAACAAGAGCTTCTGGACTACACAGAAGCCATAGTATCCTACACACAGCCCACAAGAGGTGCTGGATTTCTGTCTCCCAGAGGAATTAAACATCATTTATGCATTTGATGTGAATTCACCTTTCATGCATTTTAAATGGAATCCCAGAAATTTCCATGAGCCTCTGCTCTTGGCTATATCAACAGAAGGCTGGAAGGTGCTTCTAAACAAAGCAGCAAACACAACAAAGAGCTAAAAGCCCTGGTTAAGGCATGTTGAGAATTCACTGGGAAAATTAAGGGGCTATTATCTTTGACTAGACCCTTGTCGATAAAAAAAACAAAAAACAGCCTCTCTCTAGTTATTGATCCATCCCATGTTTCTCCTCATACTCATAATGATGCATACACACAACTCATTACTGATGCCACATCGATCTGGGGGGATAAATACATGGAAGCCTAATTCTGCCTTCTCAATATATGGATAACATTCACACTGGCTTGGTAGTGGTGGTAGCAATGGACACATGAGATATTTTACAGGTCTTGTGTCTACATAAGGGGCTCTTAAACCTTTTCAGCCAGGACGGAACATACATTGAGCCAAGTTTAATCTCACCTTGGAACACCGGCTCCTTATGCAGCCATCTATAGCAATAGCCTGGTCTAGATAATGTATATAGGCTATAGCCGGAAGCTTATCTGGACGGGGCAGGTCCTGCCTGGGTGAATAGAGGAAGCACACACTGAGAAGCACTTGCTGGGAGGCTGATAGAGGCAGCTGAGATTGCCTGGCTAACCCAAAGCTGTTCAAACACTCGGTGATCGCTTCCACTGCCACAGCCACAGCCACAGCCACAGCCACAGCCACTCCCCCTCCCCCCCCCCCCCCGCTTTTTAAGAGGGGCGTGCAGGACCGGGTGTCAAACACAGAGGGGATTAATGAAGTCGTCATGAATGAGGATGTGTGAGGCTGTTTGAAGATCCTGCAGTTGTGCGTGTGTGTGTGTCCTCTCTGATGCAGACACTCAACCGTAAGCACTGCGTATGCAAAGGCAAACAGTTGGCCCTTTTTGAACTGCTGCTGACGCCCACGCCGCCTCCTCCTCAGGCTCCTCCTCCTCCTCCTCCTCCTCCTCCTCCTCTTGTTGTATTTTTTTTTTAAAATCCACCTCCTCACCTCTTCCTCTCTCTCGCTCTCCTCCTCTTACATGTTGCTCGGTGCCCAGATACACGACGAGCCTGCGGGCCCTGTGGGACTTTCTTCTAACGGCGGCTCACGGCTGAATCGGGTGTATTGGTGAGGACAGCGTGGTGCAGCGCAGCGTGCGTCCGTCCGAGCGGCTTCTTCAGCCACAGCGAGCCGGCCGCTGCACGAGCCCCTTGCAGGAGATACAAAGTCGTTCGACCGAATGCAAGCCTGGGGGATGCGAGACGCTCTACTCCCCCTTCCTTTCCACAGCTGGTGGAGTTGCTGAAACTTCGGAGGGAGGAATAAGGAATCCATCCTGAGCAACAGCAGCTTTTTCTCTGTCTTCTTAGGAACTCACACATTTGTCTCCTAAGAAAAACTGAAGCCTTGGAGGACATCTCTTCATTAATTCTGAGGAAGACGAGGATCCATTAAGAGTAAGGTCAGAGCGGTACCAACGAGTTAACCTTGGCTTCTTGGACACTTAACATCGTGTCTCAGAGACAGACTGAGACAGTTGGTTTTACAGTTCTAAAGCATCAGGATGCTGAAAAGCCGGTTCACGTCGAGACGCCTAAGCATCTGCCGAGGTTGAGGAGACGGTGTGATGACCTACCTGTATTTGACAAGTGTGGGGTTTCACCTTGTTTGAGAGTGGAGCGGCGAGGGAAAAAAAAAAAAAAAAAAAAAGTCAGCGAGAGGGAACAGGGGAGGGGAAGAGGAGAGCGAGCGAGCAAGGGAAGGTGTGAAGCGAATGCTGGGAGAGGGAGAGAGAGAAAGAGAGCCAGCTGAGAGCATAAAGAGCTAAGACAGGCGCAGGGAGTAGGAAAGTGAGAGAGCTCTGCCAGACTGAAGCAGACGGGTGAAGGAGAAAAAAACAAAACAGCATATCCAAGAACTGGCCAAATGCCCCTTTTGACGCTGGAGGATCGTGTTTTGTCGAGGACGTCACGGCTATAAGGGGTGAGTATGTATTCTGTTTGATATAGCTGTTATACCAGGGAATTAAACAGTTCACAGGAGCAGCAGTCAACCAAGTAAAATACGGCCAGCATTATGAAAAAACGATAAAACCTGAATATTTAAATAAGAAAAATAGCATTCAAAAAACAGATTTTCACATTGATAGGTAAATGCAGCCTATAAGTTAGTACATTAATGTATCAAATAACCGCTGACAAAAAAAAAAATCAAAAACAAATGAAAGTTGATACAAACTATAGATTCAGTTCAGTACATTTTGCACAGTATTTTGCTTTAAAATGTACAAACAAAGGTTAATTACTTGTTAATGAATCTTAAATTGGCTTAAGTCTCAGTAGGAAAGTGTGTGTGTTGGGGGGAGGGGGGGTTATGATGAGTGAATTGATTTGATTTAAGGCATCATTAAAAACCATGGGGATGACAAGTCACATGACTGGCAGCCCAACCCTTGTTCCATCTTATCCTCTGAAGCACAAAAAGACCAGAAGCTCCGTCCTAAACGCTCCTACATGTTAAAAAAACCTTGGCACGAGTACTGAAGGATGAAAGTGGAAAGAATGTAGGATTATCACACCGGAGCGTCTCTGATCTACCTGCTGCTTAATTAAGCCGAGTGTCATCCTCCGGTGGCTTAATCGTAATCAGCAAATACAGTCAAACTAGCCTAAGCAGCACATGCCGTGCTGTATTTCATATTTTCGTGAAGCAGACGGTACGCGGCCCGCCTCATTCCTCCGCTTCGACGCCAGTCTCCTCCACTCTGGACGGCTAATCAAGTATCCATAACGACGCCGGAACATATAAATTAATGCCATGATTGAGACTATTCATCCCGGTTAGGAAAAAACGTCCTTGTGTTTGTCAATCTAGTTAGCAGAATCACTGAAGCCTTAATGTGATTTCCTTTTGTCTCATTATGATTGAGCCTTGATAGGTGCCCATTAGTGGCCTTCGTTAACTACGGCTGCGGGGGAGGAGGATTGATCCTCGTGTTAATGTGTACAGATAGATGACTGTGTTAGGACGTAAATAACTGCCCGACAATCCCCCCCAATCACACGGACACACGCACACACACAATAAGCGCGCATTACCCCTGGCAACAGCACAATCAACCCCCAACGACGAGACCTGGCAAAAAAAAGCGCTTTAAGGTTACAACGGGGTCGGCGGCAACTCGTTCCTCGGGGCTCGATGGCGACCGATGCGTGTTAACTCAATCAATACACCTGCGGTTCATCAAAATTCCACTCCGGTTCATGACGACTGCTGGAGTTTCTCAAGGCTAGGAAAAAGTTTCTCCACAAAAGCATTTTTCAAAATGCACCAGTCCTGAAATATTTCTAGCACCGCAAAGTGCCAAGGTTTTACCCTTGGAAAAAACATAATCAGAAAATATTATATAGCCACAAGGATAAAAAAAAACAGTTTTGCCTTCTTGCCTGGTGACATATCAGCCTTATCCTTCCATGTTGCAGAAGGTGCAACACAAGCAGTAAAGCTATATAACAGACATGCACAAGGCTACAAAACAACAGAAATCATAATTTCCCTGTCAAAGGTTACATTTTTCCTAACCGCAGTGAATCAGTGTAAATGAATGGGAGAGGTGAGGGGCAGTGGGGGTTTCAATGGAGGTCTTGCAGATAGAATGTCAGCCATTGTCTTTCTTTGCAGCTGCGTTTTTGTATTTTATTTTTTTATTTCTACGAGTGTGCAAAACATTAAGCTTCTCTGCCTCCTCTTTCAATCAAATACAAGAAGCAGATGAATCCATTTGAAAGCTAGAATCCGTTATCGATCTCACATATTAAATCCCCTCCGGTTAGGTCTAGGTTTGTGCATTTATTTAACATGTAAACATAGGAACAGAACACAGGAACACTGAAAAACGCATATTTACACTCACTCTCACACACACACACACACACACACACACACACACACACACACACACAAAGATGCATAAGTACATGCAAACTTAAGCCAAGACAAGATGAAACTTTAATGGCGCCAGTGGGGAAATTGGGTCGCTGCAGCGGCAAACGTAATAGGATAAAACAAAGGAAAACAGAATAAAAACAGAAAAAGAGAACATAAACAAAAATCGGCAAACGGGGGTTATATAAATGGAGGTTATGTAAACAAATGCAAGTGAGAATTTCAACACTAGAGCATGTTAGGCAGGCTGTATGAATGAAAAGTATGGGGAAAATAACAGCAAAACTGCAGCAGAACTTATGGAGACAAAGAAAAGAATGAAAATATACCAAACTTATCAAATATATGCAGTGCAACAGTGGGAATATCTTCTTAAAACTGAGTTCCAGCCATTTTATAAGTCTTAAAAGTCTTTCTTTAACATGTTTCCTTCCCTTCATCTGCATTTCCCCTGTCAGGATTGCATCATTTCAAATGCTGTTTAACTTGTAATATTTGAAGTTTTGATGGCAGTGAGATCCCATGAGCTCTCTTCAATCTTTCCCCATGTTTCTTCTGTGCTAAATAAATAAACTTGAACCTTAATGAAGTGATTTAATAGGTAAAATCAACAGGGGATCATAGCTTTCACTTTTATTTACCACACAGTACTGTAGACTAATTAATTCACAGAGAGCATTTGGCCCTAGTGTCTGTACACTCAGTCTGTGTAGGGATTGTTCTCCAGCAAATCAGGCATCTAACACTGGACAAAGAATAGTCGAGAAGCACATCTGTGTGTATGCATATTTCTATTTTTATGTATGCATTTCTTCAGTGTTTGTGTATGTTTCTTTGTTTCAGAGTGTGTGTATGTGTGCCATGGTGTGATAACATGGTGATATTTATTATTGCAATATATTATTTTGTCTGTTTTTGGTTGTTTGACCACAGTAAGAAACTGCAACTTATTCTTGCAGTCCAGTTTTCAACCTAGCACCCTAGTACAAGGGACAGTAATATAAGAACAGTCTATTGATAATTATAGGAGAAGTGCCAATAAGAGCCAATAATTAATAAAGTGATTTTTTCATCCCATGCCTTTCACTCCTTCCACCATCTGCCATTGCCAGAAACTCTGAAAGCTTCATCTACATTTGTGCTGGAAAAACAGCGCCCTCTTGCTGTTTTGTGCAGTAAAGCAATCTCTCTTTGTGCCGTAAAGCAATCCAGCAGATTTCCAGGTGGCACAGAATGTAAAATGCAGTGTAGAGGCTAGTAGAGGCTGGCAATGTTTTCCATAATGGTCTTGTTTGTTTACAGTAATTATACTAATGTCTCCAAATGAATGTGGTGATCGCTCTCACCATCGGCCGCCGACACGGCATCCACGCTCTCCGCCCCCTGAATGTCACATCGCATCAAGGTGAGCGAGGTGAAACATGCCGGCGCGCGGCAAAGAACAACATCGCACCGGCTTCGTTAAAATGTTGCAGAATCAGCCTGTGATCGTGCTGGCGCCTGCCGGTGCCGCCTCCGCCGCACTGTGGGCGACCCCGTGCTCTTGACCCCTCTGAAGAGACGCGCGCCCGGGGGACTGTT
This sequence comes from Centroberyx gerrardi, assembly GCF_048128805.1. Classification (NCBI taxonomy): domain Eukaryota; kingdom Metazoa; phylum Chordata; class Actinopteri; order Beryciformes; family Berycidae; genus Centroberyx; species Centroberyx gerrardi. Next base: position 6,529,369 of record NC_136014.1, read on the forward strand.
GTATCTCAGAAGAATTCGCGAGATACAAAGGAGTGTGCCGCCGCATTACAAAAGTTGGAGAAAACACCGCTTTAGGCTATTTCCTGAAATACACAACGGCTGCACATACTAAAAAGTTAGAAGAAACAGAAGCAGCCTCTGACCCGTGCGTTCGGCCCTGTCTTGCCAACAAAACAAACAAGAAATGACTGCAGCACTTCAACACCTTGGATACAGCGGTAAAAGTAAAGGCTCCACAATAAGAGGTATTCTGCAATAACTTCCGCCAACAGGAACAAGGGGGGGTTCTATGTTGAATTCCTGATTTCATGGCTACCTTAATTGCCCAGAAAAACGGCTCTTGAAAGCATTTCCTCCCACGTACAATTAAGTATCCTCTAGAGAGCGGCGGCCTCTTGCTGTACGGCATGACTAATCTGACAATGTGGGCAAAACACAGAGACGAGAGAGGAGTCAAACAACTCACAACAGCACCTCTGGCATTTATGCTGCGAGAGACGGGGGGAGAGAGAGACGGAGAGCGCTGCAACGCACTCTCTAATGGCGTGAGAAAAAAAAAAAAAAGCTTAAAAAAATACATTGCCTAACCGCCCATCCAGAGTAGAATAAGGGTTATTCTAGGATTCAACTGATAAGGGTTTTTGAAGGCTGATATGGATAACAATATTTTTAGACTTAAGTTATGTTTCTGTTTGACAACTTTCATGCGCAAAAATTATGATTAGTCAGTGTTTAACCCAGAATTTTATTCTTGCCAGGATGGAAAAACCTGGTCAACAGCATTTAGACCACGAATGGACACTAATACTCTCCATTGAAACCCAGACTAATGACATTTTTTTAGGGTTAGCAGCTCTTTAAGATGACCCACCACACCTATTCAATGGTAGGGAAACTCTGGGATACAATAGGCCTTTAAATGAAGAATTAATTTACAAAAACATAATTCAACAATTAAGAAAATGTGCAAAGAAAATAAGATTTCATGTCAGGTTTTGCAGATTGTTTCTATGTGGCTGTGACCATTATATTGGCAGAAAACGACATGACTGGGCAATTATCCAATATTTACTAAAAGGCAAATACATCAGTCTAACCCTAGTTTAAACAACTGTAATTTTAATTCCAATGACCTAAATACTGGGCAATATAAAGCATAACACTAGATCACAACACTAGTAAATACAGTGAAGTAACAATGTTACTGCAAGCAGAGAGACTTCCAGATCAGTCCTGGAGCAGTATCTTATACAATCTACTCAGGCATGGTAATACAGAGGAGACTGGGTGAAATGAAGGTGAAGAGAGAGCGAAGTGGAGAAGAGAGTCTTGAACTTCTGACTGGCAAACCGTCGGGATGTGCGCTCAGAAATAGATGACACAAATAAAGCTTCATGAATATCAATAATCCTGCTGAGGACGGAGTTCGTGAAAACGAAATCCAACGAAACCCGGGGGAGCAAAGGGAAGCACGGAGCCATGAATGATTACTGCACTCATCTCTGTTCAGGGACAAAAAGATTATGATTGAAGAACGACTGGATCTGCTTTTTTTTAAGCACGCCTCGCCAATTCTTGTGGGTCGCTCTTCCCTTTCAGAAGTGTCAGAGGGAGGAAATGTACTTGAGCGCTGTGCTTTGCTTTTGATCCCCCCATCCAAAAATAAGAGGGTTAATATTTCATGTTGTACTCTGCCTGCTGGCATCTCGGGGAACGTGGCTAAAATCAGACAAGAGAGCTCTGCTTTCTATTTCGGATCGGCCACAGAATGACACCGATGGCCCGTCCACATCTCATAAAGCCACGAAATCCATCAACGACAGCTATTCAAAACACACAGCTGGCCAATCGAATTATTGTACGCTTTGTAGCCGGTAAAAGGAGACCTAAGCCCTCTTCCCTGTCTGTCAAAATTAAAAATGATAAACTGATCGGACAGCGTGTTAATCAACGCCGCGTTTCTGTAAATCTGGCAACGCAGTTGACAGCCTTGTGGGTGACCTTCTGCCTTAGTTAGCCTCCGCTTGAGGCATGAGCTAAATGTGATATTCCTCCACCGGGGTTGTATCTAAATAAATAAAACCTAAAATAAAATGAAAAAACTCTCCTCTGCTCTAACTAGATGGCATTAAACTCTCTTACTCGCATTCCTGCGGGGCAAGAAATCTCAACAGAAACGGGGCTGAGACTGCAGAGAGCCCCTGGGGCCGAGCACTGACCAGTGAGGCTGAACTGCACAAACAGCTATCCTCTATGCAGCCGTCTGAAAGCAGCGTCCATACAGGGCAATACAAGTCCCATAAGACATTTCCACTCACTAATTAGGATAGAGAGCTGATGTTAGAAGGGTACAATTAGACTCAGCGGACTGTTCCACTCACAGCCTATTTCAATCTCATTACCCCAATAGGGCTAATACACGAATGAATGCATGTTCTTAAATAATAGGAACGTCTAAAAACACAGAATTCCCTGATACCATTTGTATTATCCGGTGACAGTTCGATCATTATTTCTAATTAGTTGTTTGTGTTGCATCAAGCTTTATAGAGCTGCAAAAATGAAAACCTATGGGATGCCGACTGAGAATTTTCCAATTTTTTTTTTGGAGCTGCTGGAACCAAATTAGCTTCATTTCTTTGTAGTGGTAACTGTGCCCCCGTCCCAGAAAAATTACTAGTACCGAGTCCAAAAATTCCACTGGCAATGGAACAGCTTTATTTTGAGCACCATGATGACATCACAGATTAGAGCCTGACTCGCTCGTTTTTAGTTTTCAGAGAGACTGGCTTGTTTGTCCGTTTGTTGTTTGTGGGCCGACCGGGCGCTAGAGGTGTAGAGAACAAACACAACCTCTGACTGAACTCCTCCAGGCCGGACCTTACCTGCCGACTCCAGCAGGACGTGGTAGTCCGTTCCTCTCTGAGTGGGCGTGTCGTCCGCAGGCTCCGCCCTCTCCGACTCCTGATAGCGGTCCCAGTTGGACTCCAGCTTCCTCCTGGAAAACACCTCCATCCCGTCATCCTCCAGCTGCAGGTCGTCCCCTTCATCTTGACCCTAATGGACAACAGACCAGAATGAACAAAGTGTACTTCATGGGAATTTCATACTGCCCATTCTCTGCCCAGAGTTAGCTTTAGTCCTGTTGGCCCATGGCTAATTTAACCCATTTACACCCATTTGCATCACTTATCCCAGGTCTAAGTACCAGAATTAAAAACAAGGAAACTGCATTTCCATTGGGTCTTGCTTCTTGAACACCCCAAAATGGACCATTGTACCATTTTACCACTCTGTCACTTTAAAAGTTGTGAAGTTGAAGGTTTATATGACGGGAGGGGTGGAAGGGATTTTGTTCAAAAACTCTGTGATGGTATTATTGGTTGGAATTTTTATGTAGGCCTACTGGTTCGCCATGAGGTAGTCTAACCACTAAAGGCATGCCGTCTTCCAGGAAGCAAAAGTAATGGGATTCTGATACAAAAATATGAAGAAATAAAAATGTTGTACATTTTTGGCCATTTATTGTTAAATATGTGTATGTTATGATATGGAGACTTAGCTAACAAGGTGAAGAATTCATTTTTCATTTCATTCCTAAGATGTTTTTTGTAACTCGTTATCTACAGCTGTACACTCTGGTGAATGAGGTGTATGCCACCTAGGTTTGCTTAGACTATTTTTCACTGGCAGTAAGTTTACATTTGATGGCTGCTTCCAAGATTTCCCATAAGAGAGATGGTGCTGGCAGTGAAGGTATAATTCAATGAGTACTGCATTTTGTAAAGTGGTCACTGACACACGGCCCTCATTCATGATTGGTAGCTAAGCCTAGCAAGCTGCTTGAGTCTGGTTAGGGTCAAGGTAAATGACATGTCCCATAGATTTAGTACAGAGAATTCTAGTGTAGACAGAAAAGGCATTCCTACTAAAATCAACTGCATTGAATTTGACTGAGGCATAGGCATCTAAACCTATATGGTCATACAACTGCCATAATAATAATGTCATGGAAATAAAAATTAGCGATGTGTATGAGGTTCACAGAGCTGATGCACTATCACTGTAAAACTAAACACTTGAAAGGTAATTTGGCTGGTACATAAGACGGCAGATGTAGAATGGGTGATAGTGTTGTCATGGAAATTAATACTGCTAATTTACACCAGACTTGGAAAGCTGATGTGTTACTATGACAAAGTCTCATCTATGCCTTCTAATTCTGTGGTTACCATGGCAGAGGCATCACTTGACAGAACATTCAAGTGCAAATTAAGTTGAACCTTCCAGTTTTCTGAGTCATACACACTGTCCACAAATTAACAATTCTGATTTCTATCATGACAACATCAAAATGCTGTCGTAGGTATTTCATGTGTTTGGAGCTTGATTACTATGAAGACACACCAGGAAGGTTCCTTTCTATTCAATCTACTGACAAGACCTAATTATGTAGGCTACTAGTGCACTCCGTTAAATTCATGCTAGAACAAACTCTCCTCTGCTGCACCACAACAAGCAACACATAACATTGGCTATTTGTTTTGTATAAAAAATGCTGTATGAATCTGTTTCTGAATACTGAAAGAGTCCTCTTTCTAGACTTGTGTGATTTTTAGCTAGCACGTTACAGAGGACGCGACCCCCTGGGGGCCCAACGTTAGCCCCAATACGTTCCCTTCTTTCTTGTATGGATAAACTATCATGCCAAACTGCATTCAAAATTATGCCAATTTAATGTGGCCTTGCTCATTGGCAATCACACAGACTTGATAGAACGTAACTGAAGGCATTTCCAGGCATCATTAAGGCCTTCTGATAAATTCGGCATTCGCATTATCTACGAAGCAGCACTTTATTTCAATTAAATCTCAACTTTTAGAATGATTTTACAATGCTTGCTACCGCCCTCCACAGGGTAACGTTATTCTGGCGTAAGGAGATTGTGGCAGGCAAACTTATCCCACACACTGAAATTGTATTGAAACAAGTGCTACCTAGTGTATGAGGTGTACGTTATGCCGAATCGAAGAGTGGATCCTACCGATTCGTAAAATGTGTCGAGTCATAGTCGAAGAGGTGTATACGTTTGCCGAGAAACAAGGCCACATTAAATTTCCAGATTTTTTTAATGCAGTTTGGCGATATCATCTCTCCATACAGGAGCTAACGGGACGTAACGTCCACTTGACAGCCTCTCTCACCCGGTGGTGGAAGCCCGCTGCAGGGGCGCCTCCCCCGCGTCCACGACCGCGGTAGTGGTCTCTTTTACCCCGGCCACGGTGATGGCCTCCTCTCCCTCGGCCCCGGTGTTCACCGCCACAACTCTCGCTGTCGTTTCCCCTCCCGCCACCTCTTCTCCAGCTACCTCCTCTACCTCTACTCGGTCTCCCCTCCATTGCTCTCAGATTCGTGCCGGCGGACGGTTTAGACTGTAACACCATAGTGCGAGTGGAATGGGTGTTACATCGAATGATGTCCTGCTACAAAAATACTGTTTGCTTGTTCCGCGTCTCATTTGGACACGTGCATAAACACACGATTGCGCACAGACAAGGGAAAATTAAACATTTCAAATATGCATGCTGACATTATGTCAAAATGTTTATTAAGTTTTATATGTGGCATAGCTGCCTCCAATCAGGCCCACTGTGCAGTTCAGAAATCATATTTAAATATTAAGTAAATTATGCTCCAATTATGTCTCATTATTGTTTTCTCTTTATTTCAGGGAAACCTATGAAAATTCTTGATGGAGCCAGAGGGACACTTTTCACTCACCTGCTCACTGTAACATAGACAGATAGCGCAGCACCATGGATGCAGAGGATCACCCAAACGCCACTTTTTATGGGAACATGTCACATACTCAGCCTTACACCCACAGCGTGTGGGAGGTCATAACCATAGCTACAGTGTCAGCCATTGTCAGCTTGATAACTATTGTTGGCAATGTGCTGGTGATGCTGTCCTTCAAGGTCAACAGCCAACTGAAGACTGTAAACAACTACTACCTGCTGAGCTTGGCCTTCGCTGACCTAATCATAGGAGTCTTGTCCATGAACTTATACACCATGTATATACTGATGGGATACTGGTCCTTGGGGAACCTTGCATGTGATCTCTGGCTAGCACTGGATTATGTCGCCAGCAATGCTTCAGTTATGAACTTGCTTGTCATCAGCTTTGACAGGTATTTCTCCATCACAAGGCCACTGACATACAGGGCCAAGAGGACTCCGAAGCGAGCTGCCATCATGATCGGCCTGGCATGGCTGGTGTCCTTTGTCCTGTGGGCACCGCCCATCCTGTGCTGGCAGTACTTTGTAGGAGAGAGAACAGTGCCTCCGGACCAGTGCCAGATCCAGTTCTTCTCTGAGCCTGTGATCACGTTTGGCACAGCCATTGCTGCTTTCTACATCCCCGTCTCTGTTATGACCATCCTTTACTGTAGGATCTACAAGGAGACAGAGAGACGGACAAAGGACCTGGCAGAGCTCCAGGGGCTCGCGTCCTCCAATATGTCAGAGGGAGCTAAACCGCAGAACGCCATCATCCAGTCTTGCTTTCGTTTCACCAGAGACAGGAGAGACAGGAGTCAGGCCTCCTGGTCCTCCTCGAACCAAAGTAACGCCACTAAGACCACCACGAGGTCAAACGAGGCATGGGCCAAAGCAGACCAGGTCACCTCCTTCAACAGCTATACCTCATCTGAGGAGGAAGAGCAACATGTGTCAATGGAAACCCCACAGGGATCCTTCAAAGAGCAAGGCACTGGTGATAAGAATGGGCAGGTGACCGATTACGAGGAAGACAGATATTTTGCTAGCCCTCCAAAGAAGAACAGCAAAAAGTGCATCTCTTACAAGTTCAAACCTGTCTCGAAGGGTAAGAACGACGATCCTGTCACTGCGTCTCCTTGCCCCGCTGAAGCGGAGCAGACCGGCAAGAACTCCTCCCCTTCCTCCTCCACCGCCTCCAAACCCATGGACCCCGTCCTGAAGAACCAGATCACCAAGAGGAAGCGGATGGTGCTGATTAAGGAGAAGAAGGCGGCCCAGACCCTCAGCGCCATCCTCCTGGCCTTTATCCTGACGTGGACGCCCTACAACATCATGGTGCTCATCTCCACCTTCTGCTCGAACTGCATCCCGCTGTCCCTCTGGCACCTGGGCTACTGGCTGTGCTACGTCAACAGCACCATCAACCCCATGTGCTACGCGCTCTGCAACAAGACCTTCCAGAAGACCTTCCGCATGCTCCTGCTCTGCCAGTGGAGGAGGAGGAGAGGCGAGGACAAACTCTACTGGTGCGGACAAAACCCAAATGTCAACAATAAAATGACTTGATCAAGTAGACTTGCTGGTTTTGCCCCCAAGTGGATTTCTTGGAAAGTGATATTAATAGTCAGTGCTCATCTTCAGCATGAAGTACTGTTCTTGTGTTGAAGTACATGTTGGCGGTGCTCGAAGCCGGCCGAGCCCGATGCAGCACTTCACTGCTGTTCCAGGACGTTACAGATGAGAAAGCCTTGCCTGAACCTCATGAAGGTAGCTTCATGGTCATGAAACGATTAAAGGTTGAACCTCATGTAATCCTCATGTATTCTATAGCTCACTTGCACTGTATATACCGGACATCCTGTAGGCTTACACATTTGAAGATGATATGATGTTATTGTATGAGGGAAACGTTTCGCCTATTTTAATTATGGATTTTACACTTCACAAGTATGTAAATTGCCTTGCGTATATCAGTGTTTTGTGAATGTTTTATTTATATGTCGTTTTAAATCCAGGCTATTCCAATTGATATTTGATCTTGTGTTCAAGGGCTAATCTGTACTGTTTACAGTTGCATTTGTTTCACGGTGGAAATATGACATATATGATTGTTTGTGGATCACACCGCCATTGCTGTCAATATCCATATAACTAAAAAAACAAATCCAATATCACTGTAATTTCAGGATGCAGTATAAAGTGAGGGAACATTACTCAATGGGAATTACAAAAGGGGATACAAAGAAGAAACATTACTCAATGGGAAATTGCCTTGCACAATGTCTCCCTGATGGATGAGTGATGCTGTTGTAAATTATTGCACCGTCCTTCATGATGTAATGTCTAGTGTTCCTCCCTAAACTCTGTGCCTTTGTCCTGCTCAGAGTGGTAAAGTGCTTTGTGAATGAATCAGTGCTCATCGTCTATCTCTACAGTGTTGTGTGACAGTGAGTCTGTGTGTACCGATATAAACAGTGAAATACAAACAGAAAAAGCATCAGAATTCGTCAGCATGGCTATTTTCAGCATCTTGAGGGTATTTCATGTGTGACTTGGTTCCATACTTGTAAGCAAAACTAGAATGTGCCACCATTGTATGCAGATAGCATGAATGTTGCTAAGAGCCAACAGAGCTCAAGACCTTCAGAGACTCCCAGAAGGGGTCGGAGGTAGTGAGCTGTTCCATCTCCTTGGTCCCTAGGCTCCATGTTAACACAGTTGGTCTGCATTACAACAACACAATTCCTCCTGTGTAATGCACCTCCATTATTAATAGAGTCATTCATCACTACACGTGTCCTTTCAGCAACTATGAGAGTGATTCATCATCAACTGAGGACATTTATCACGGACACATTTTAATATGGATATATGCCCCTGGACTATACCCCTTATTAAAATAACTGGCTATACAATAGTCAGTTACACTCTCTAGAGATCTTATTGAAAACAACCACACAGCTCTTTCATTCTCTGAACTGCCAGTGATTAATAATTTGATTTATACACCTTAGCAGTTCATATTTCTGCTCCTTTTGGCCATATGTAAAACAATAAGAATCACTGAAAAGCTGAAACAGCAGTATGTATCTGGAAATGAGGGGCTTGAATTTGCGGGACACTTTCAAATTTCATTTCCATTTCAAACGCGTTCACTTCCAAACAAAATGAAATGGTTCCAAATACACCCCCCCCCCCCCAACCTCAACAAATACAGGAAAACACAGTTGTTATACCATTGCAATTTATTTATCTGGCTTTTAAATAAGAATTTATCAGAGTTAAAATTCAATCCATCTTCATTCACAGTCGTATTAATCAGCTCAAAAAAAAAAGAAAATCTCTGAATATTTATATAAGTTCTCTTTCAGGTACTGGAATTAGAAGTGAATTAGCAGCAGTGGAGAATGCACACCGGAGGGTTAGCAGAAAGAATTATGTTGAACAATGAGTACTAGAGTCACAAGTAGAAAGTATACATCAAATAAAGAATATCTTTTGCATTGAGTTTAAGGAGATTTATCAGTGCAGTGCAGAAAAAAAAAATCTTAGTTTTGCTCAGTCATTCCAATCCTGCATTAGACATCCAGATGTATTGGGGGAAGAAAGAGGGACGAACCCTCTTAGAAAAGAAACTGTACAACAGAACCAAAGGAGAAAAAAAAAGAAACACTTAAAAATCTTGCTTCCATGGCATGACCTGTGCTTCTTTAGGCAGAGCGAGGCGACGCGTACGGTACTACCTCCTCTTGACTGCCGGCCTGCTGCCTTTGCTGCTGCCGCCTGGCTTGCTGGAGCCCTTGGAGCCGGAGAAGAGCTTGGTCATGAACTCGGAGACGTCGGGCAGCTCAGGGTTGGGGTTCAGCATGTTCATGGACTGCTCCATTTCCTGGAGAGGAGGGTGGTAAATGAACACAGTTGTAGCTTGAGGACCGGACTGCAAATAAGGCTGGAGACACACTAGAAGACTTTTAAAATCCTAACTGATTTTGAAAAGGCATTGAATCACACACATAGATGGGTTTCACCTTTTTCTTTTGTCTCCCAGTCATTAATATGCTCATATGCTCACAGTACACGACAAGGTAAGGACGGGGTATTACACACTTAGTGATACAACTGCCTTATCTCACTGCAAACTCGGCTCTCGTTGACTACATGACTTGCTCAATCAACACATACACATACTCTAAAATGCATGCAGTTCCTGTAATTGAAAAAACTCAATCATGTTGGCAACTGCACACGCACATAAAAAGGTCTTCCACAAAAGAAGATATCTCCAATTTGATAAGTGACACACGGCTCGTAGAAAACGATTCATGGCACAAAATTAGACAAAGTGTGGTACTTTTTGAAGTGGAATAGATAACAAATTGATCACAAGATTGCAGGATGGATCATCTACATTTTAGAGATATTGCATGATGAATTTCAGGGTAATATGCCCCCCCCCCCCCCCCCCAAATGGATATATGGCATTTTGGGCTTCATATATATCCCACTGCTCCAACCATGTGACTCCCAAGCTATTCAAGCATCTTTACCTTTCTCATCTCTGGGTCATTGGTGTTGACAACCTTGGGCAGCAGGACGATGATCAGCAGGGGCAGGACCATCATCATAACCTGCAAGGAGAAATTAAGACCATGAATTAGGACAAGAGACCAGGAACACACGGCTCATCTTTTCCAGTAGCATCTGTATGGCATGTTGTGGACTCTTATAAGTAAGCTGACAACTATGGTAACAACTATTCTCTCTGGCAAACTGACCTCAAAGACAAACATATCTTATTAGGAAAATCAGTCTGGAACTGGTTTTCTTATTTTCCTTCGGCAAAATATCTTGCATTCCAAGCACTCCACATAATTATATTTAATCCAACTCATGATGACCAAATCTTCTCAAAGAAATGGAAATAAGGATTTATGCACAACCAGCCTACTCTTGATTTTTATCACTGCACACCAGATGACTGTTTATTAAATCATGATGGGTGCTTGGATATTGGGCAAAGGGAATATAGGAAAGAACAAAGTCAAGGTGAGGTCGGTGTGCCAGCAAGGTAATAACAAGCATGCCACAGGAATAATGACAAATTGGAGCTGCCTGCATTGCCGGCCCAGATGACTGCAGCTTCCCACTAATCTGTACTCATTTGACCTGCTGCACTTCTGTAGCATACACTTCTCTCTACCCCATTGAGGTATATGAGCACAATAAATCACAAATATCCAGCGAGTTTAGCGCAATCTTACCATGGGATTCATGAGGAAGTCTGTCCAGCCCCAGGTCTCCCTCTTCATGAAGTAGCTGTGTGGGCCGGAGGACCTAATCTGCAGAGGATATGGCTGGCGGATCACTTCTGAGGTCTTGATGTAGTTCACAAGACGCGCCCTGTGAAATGACACATACTTCTTAGTGACAAGTGGCCATCGACTCCCTACACAGGTGCACATAGGATGGCTCAAGCAGAACGCAATGCAGTTCATGTGTGTGTGCCTCTGTGGCTTCCAACCATATTAGGGCCTTACCTCATTTTCCCTTTGGACGTGATATCAACACGTACAGGTTCAAATCTATATGCAGGGGTAACAATTTCCACAACGTAGGATCCTGAAGGGACGTCATTCACGGCGAAACTGCCGTCAGTTCTGTAAAAACAGGTTGTGACAATCCAAAGATATGCCTCTTTCCACACAGATGACATTCATTTTGTCAAGATTATTTATGATACTCGATAGGAAGACCTGTCTGTGCTCATGTAGGCTATGCTTTACATCAGCGTAAACTGGTAAGGCCCTGCCTGTTCACATCCAAACCAAGAAAGACCAGTCTGCACAGGTTTGGACACTTGCTGGAAGTCCTTAGCTTAACAGTATCCTACTTCTCCTAAGAATCACTATCAAACATCATTCAAAAAAACTGTAAAACACCTACAGTGAAATTATTTATCATTATTTCCATAGACCTCTGCTAAATTGTTTTAACAATATTATTGATGTAAGTTAAAATGATAGGGTCTTATAAGGAGAACAAGCATCATTTACAGTTTTGGTTGTGATTAACTGATTTTTGTTTATACTGGTAGTTGATCCCCCACCTCCCCTTGTTTACCACTAGCCTACCTCACTGTTTCTCCTTGGGCAAGGTTTACTATTAAAACAGGTAGGCTACTACGTGATTGAATGACAGGAGTTTGTTAGAAAATGACCACCTAAATTCAATGACCCATATTTATTATAGAATTACCATGTTGTTGCCCTTGTTGGTGTTCAATACATAACGAACCTTTAAATTACAGTCGCGACCTGCCGTGTGCCAGCAGCAACTGCCGTGTTGCTACCAGAACATACACATGCGCTAGCTAAGCTAACGCTAGATAGCCTAGCTGCCTGCTAGCTAGCTAGCTAGCTAGCAGGCAGCTAGGCTGGACTCTGCCAGCTAGGCAGGACTCTGGCCATTTCTTACCTCAAAAAGCCCACGTATTCTTCGCCTTCCACCAAGACCCGAGCTGTGGAAACCCAGTCTTGCGTTTTCAACCCCGGAACTATTGCCCTTCCCTCGATTTTAAACCGATCTCCGTTTGGCTGTGTCGATACACCTGTGCTAGGCCCCGTTTCCATATCAGTGAAACACCACGCCAGGACGAGCGTAGCTTGCATAAAAATCCATAACAGCGGTATCCTTTCCCTGTGTAACATATTCTCTATCTGTATTAAATTAAATATACGTTTAACTATATGTTTGTCAACATGTATTCAGGAGCAGTTTCGGTGACGAGCGGCAGGGTCTTCGCATCAGCTGTGTCTCGGCAGAAAATAATGACGTCACTTGTCAAAAAGCTTTATTGTACAAACCGACGACAAAAGAACAACCCGGAAAACATGGTTGCCCAATAACTTTGGATTGGTTTGCCCAAGCACTGGAGAGTAGCAACTATGTTTACTATATTGCAGTAAAGCCATAAAATTATTTTATTAAAATTTCAAAGCAGTAATTCTTTCCTGATTTGTGTACTGTCCTGATATAACCTTCCTGTCTACATCTCCCGTTACAAAGACTATCAGGCTAATTTCTGCTGCAATAAAATGGGCCTAATATTGTCACAACAAACCATTTATTTATTGTACCCTTGTATGTACTATACAATAAATACAACGTTTTTAAAATCAAGTTTTGATTTTTAGCAAATTTATTTTAAAAGAAAATTAAAAGAATCACTGTTTTTACATTATACAGTCAAACGTCATCGGAAGAGGCAAAATGAAAACAAGAGCTCTAATAACTTAAGACTGTTGGAGTTTCAAGTTCTTGATTCAGAAGAACCCCGGCGCAAAACTTAACAGGGGGGCATCCATGACATCCACAAGTGCATTTGCATTCCATGGCAAAGAGTGGTGTGGTGAGAACGAGCTTGGCACTTCACAGAGCGACCTAAACCCGGTCTCATGGAGGTCCGCTGTATGCCCCTTCAAAAGACGATCCACTTCAATGTGAAGCAGCCATTTCCTGTTTTGTTTGCAGAAAGGCTCTGTCGCCCTCCTTCTTAATTGGCTCCAGCTCAAATTGAGGGAGTTGCCTGAATTGTCAAGTTCAGTCCCAGTAAGAGGTTTGAGTGGCAGAATGAAACCAGTCCATTTCTCTGGCACCATTATCAGTTTAAAACACAACCATGATCCGGCAGTAGTGGTCACATCCTCAGTGCTACACTGACAAATTGTCAGCGCAGTTGTGATAGATAAGCCTCGATGGCCTGAAACAAGAAGTTAAGACGTCGCATTAGTTTTCTTTACAGACAGAGAAGCATTTAGCACACATAAAAAAAACAACTGTTTTTTTTATATATTATCATGCTTAAATGTAATTAAAATAACAAAACAAAACAAGGTGTTGATTTGGCTTGCTGCAACTATTACTTGAAACTTCTAAAGCAAATTTGTTATTTGGGTTATTATTGTTTTTAAAAGGTAACCTAGACCAACTAGCATCCAAGATTATGATGAATTTTCCATTATATTTCCAAAACCTGCTAAATGTCTATCACTTTCTAGAACTTTTCCATACCTATAAACATGTTTTTTTCAAATTCGATGTCTTTCCCAGGTTTTCCGTCATGGTAGAAACATTGATAAATGGTATCAGTCTCACCTTTGCCATTTCTCCTGTAGTTCCTGGAACTAAACATAACTGGGCTCCCTCCTTCCACAAGTCCTTCAGCCGCTGCTTCATGACTTCAACATTCCTGCAAACAAACATCCAACCATAGTTTTACCATGACAATGTGTGCTGCTGACTGTACACACCTCAAGCAAGGCACCCTATAGTGAGTGACTTTAGACCAGCTCCCTCCTGCTAATTTTCGCATGATGTAAATACCAAATGGATGGGTTCAGGATTTAATAACACTGCACAGAGAACATCCATCTGGACATCCCATTTTGCTACTTCAAATAGATCTATCATACCTACATCTCTGCCTTGAAGTCAGTCAAACCCCACCCACTACAGTATAATTAAATTGTCTCTGATTAATACCAAACACGCATGTTCTTTTAGACCAAACTCATTCAAATAAAAGGTGCAGAAATTTGTATAACCATCTATTCGCCTAAGTTCTTGAGTCTGATTTGCAAACTGAGAACAAGTTTTTCTGAACTTTCTTTAAGCACCTTAACTCAGTACACTGTTCATTTTACTTGTTCGTTTTAAGTCATTGCAAATGTAAACAAACCCTTTACAGTGCCAAAATACATGTTAAACTCAGCTGTTACATACCACCAGTCCTTGCATAAAAAAGTAAGACAAACTTCTGAGTGAAAGAAACATCTCCAAATCAATAAACAGCCAGTGGTAGGGTGACAGTGTTTCCACAGAGGCTCTCAAACTGCATCACAGATTGTGGATAATTCTAATTATTTTCAACATGGACCTTATTTTCTATCGTGACGATCGAGTCTGATAAAAATTCTGTGAGTGTTATTGTGTTGAAAGGTCATGTTTTAATAACTTTTTGGCCCCTTATTGGAGAGGAGCTCCCTCCGAACTCGAAGTATGTTACTCTACAGTGCAGTAATTGATAGGGATGCACCGATACCGATACCAGTATCGGTGCCGATACCAGGCTAAAATGGAATATCAGTATCGGAGATTTTACCCAAGACTAAAATCTGATACCGAAAGCCATGAGTAACATGTAAGAAATAAAAGCAAACTGTCTTGATTTTATGCATTTGTGGCACATTTCTCAAACAGTGGGAAAAACAAGGATTTTATCTCAATAATTTTGTCCATTGACCCCAAACTAAGGAAGTAAGCCTGCACTGTTCAGTAAAAGTAATGGATCGGATCGGTACTCAGTATCGGCCAATACTTAAACTTTCATACTCGTAATCGATATCGGCATTGAAAAAGTGGTATCGGTGCATCCCTAGTAATTGATTAAATTTGATCAGAATCAATCACCCTGATGGCAACTACTAACTGCTAAAATAAGGCCCAGATGTAAAGTAACTGAAATTATCCTTTTAAGTCTTGGAGATGTTATAGGATGTACTGTATATTTGGTTGTATTTAAGCATGAGGCGCTCACCTGTCTTCTGAACAACTGTCCTGCAGGCGTTTGTCATTTGTGGAAAGTTCTGGCCACCATTTCCTGATGACGGACTGAACCCAGTGTAAACCCACCATTATGTGTCTGTGAACAGCACATAAACAAGCCAGTTACTCAAAACATAATCTCAAAGAGAGCCAGAGTTCACATATGCAATTCCTCATGGAGACTTACTCTTCATATTTACTGGCAAGAATCACTTTCACTTGTGGTAGAAGGTCAACACAGCAGCCAAGCGATATACATGGTGCTTCATCTTGAAGGCTGGAGACAAAAAAAAAAAGGGATCAATTCATGCTCAGCCCAGAATTCACATTAGCTGGTAATTACCATATTTTGGCTGGTAAAAATTATTGGTCATGGTGGCAGGTAGGGGAAAAAGACCAAAACTGTCTTGCCTATGGTTGAATTCTGCCTCATATTTGCAAATGGTGGTCTGCACCTCATCACTGGATGATAATCAAGGTTGGAAAAAACAGTGTTAAACCTCGACATCAGCTGTCAGATAGCTACAGGGATGAGAGTGCATCCTATAAGCTATAACCTAACTAAAAAAAACAAGTGCATGAATGTTAGGCTGTCCTGTTCTGTCTATTCAAAGTGAGTTTAGTTTAGTTTTCACTCTTCAGCTGATATGCATTTTGGGGGAAAACATTGTCTGTGTTTAACGTTATTCCTCACCTATGAATGTTCTCAATAAATTGTCCGTTAAAACAATTTTTAACTCATTTGACACTTTGAGGTGGATACAAGGAGAGAGAAGAAAAAGGGCAGGCAAGGACTTTGGGGTTTTTGTCTCTTGTGAACTGTGTTTTTGTGTCTTTATTTGCCAAATTTGGTCTACTAGACAGGTGTATTTCATATAAAGGAAAAGCCTACTTTTTAATACAAGTATTTTTTTATAACACAAAACTCTTCCAATGCTATTATTTAATACAGGCCTGCAGCATTATGCAGTCCAGTCATTGTAGGTGAAGCTGCATGGTTCCGGTTTGAAAAACACATGAAAGCAGTTGAGACTCACTTGTTTGTTATGACAGGCAGGCAGTCCAGCAGCACGCCTGTGTCTTGAATTCTGGGAAAGGAAACACACGATTGAAGATGAAGCAGGTTCATGTGCTTGAAGGATGAACAAAGACTGCCAAAACTTAATATGAGCTGTCATTTTTTACCTGATTAGGTAAGCCACTAATTCACTAGCGTTTCGTCGCCATAGTGTCAGAGCTACATTTAACCGGAGATTCCTTCCAAAAAGTACATGAGTCATAGCTTCGTGGTCCTTTGATAGCTGTGGGAAAAACAAACAATGAACAGAGGGACTTCACTGACTTGTAGAATGTTTAAAATTTGACCTAAAATGCCCATTTGTCCAATGTAAGCATCAGGTTCAACTCTTTCTCTCACTTCAGCAAAGTCGCTGTACTTGGAGCTGCCCCCCGCCATCTTGGAGGTCTCTGCAGAGTTCACAGGGAGCCCGCAGTTGTCATTGTAGTGAACGCCCCGCATATCTTCGGAGCACGTCAGCTCATTTTCTTTGTTGGCCATGCCGGGGTCACGGGCCCGGCCTGCGCGTGACGTCTGGCAGTGCAGCTTTACGCTCACCCCCGCCAACGGAAAGCCCTTCCTCTTGCACGATGACACTCGTTTCGCTTTGCCTGGACCGTGAACTCCGCAAGGCACTTGGAATCTGCCAAGAGGAAAGTCAAGATGGGTTGAATGGAAAGCTGTCATAGGAGAGTAAAGCATAATATACATAGCCAATGATATGGTGCTCATGGTTATGGAAAGGTGCCCTGATGGTCCAGTGATTGACAGTGATTATCTGTGGGATACAGATAGTGATTATGAGTGATCAGATGATTCCCATGTGGATCAGACTCACCTGTCTTTATCTAATTCTTCCTTATTTAAAATATCCACCTAAAACAAAAGGATAGGGGATAAGGCCACTACTACAGTCTTTACTACTGCAACGCTACTATTCCACTTTGTAGTCACCAGATTTTTAGACACAGCTACATTATTTACACAACAGACCATGGTATTTTCGCTGCACATCCACCCACCTGCTTCATGTTCTTCTCAGCAGCAAGATGCAGGCTGGGTCGCAGAAGGCCATGGGGTTTATTCTGGTTGAACGTAAGGAATTCCTGTTGCCAATCATGCTTTCTAGCGGCCATAATAAGGGACACTGTAGGACAGACAATCATGGGCAAGTTTAAGTTCATAAGCATAGCTTTCAAGACTGGCAACGATCCTTGGCCTAACGTAACGTTAGCTTGTGTGGGAGACATGCATTCTGAGATGCAGCAGTGTGCGACAATGTCATTTCAAAGACTGGTCTAAAAACAAACATTAAAAAGGAGCTGTTTGTAAACAATACCTAACAGCGACGAAGGCGTTGGCTACTGCGATGCGAGCTATAAGTTAGCTAGCAAGGTTGACAAGCTGCAACAAATGTCACGTTCATTATCTGTTGATTAACGTTAGTTTGTTACCAAACTTGCTAACCTAAATATCAGGCGAACTGAAATTTGGAGGCGTGTAAAAGTGCACTGTGTTTCCTGTCTCAAATTAAGGCGAGTAGCTGACGTTAGCTAGCTAATATAGCTAACTATCAAGGATACCTGTATAAGAGACGTGACGTTAAAGAGTAGCTTTAGCAGAGCTTGTCTGGGCCGCTAGTGCGAGTTAGCTAGCTAGTTAGCATCCAACTCAGGAAACATATGGCTTGATAAATGTAGTTCAGACATTAATTTCACAATTTCAACCCCTAACGTTACACAAATACCAACCGTCTCATTTTGTGAAGTGTCTTGAAGTCTCCTCAGGTGTATAATTCCAAAAGGTGAAATTTTGTGTCAACTCAGACGCAACTTGTCTCTCTCCTCTATGCTAGTTCGCTAGCTTTTCAGAGTTTGTACCATTCAAATGAATACACCACCAGTGTGTGAGGATTGTGGGAGATTTTGGCAAATGGAAACTAGTGTTTTAGCGACGACTGCCGGCCAAAATATAATTTCTGCTTGATCCTAGTGCGCCGTGCGCCCCCCAGTGTCCTGTCTACACCATAGTCTCAACGCTCGTCAGTCAAAGATTTAACCCTGTTTTCAATATAAAGCAACGCCACACAGAAGGTTTATGATGAATTTCACCGCTAGAGGTCATGGTGGGGTATGAGATGTGATGTTTAAAACCACAATGACCTACCAACAAATGCTCTTGGTAATTTTATAATGTTATTAAAACAGTCATATTACTGGAGACAGTTAAAAGAAAGGCATTGTGTAATAATACAAAAAGAAGATGACTGGTGAGATAGCCTATGACCCCTGACCCTGTCAACTTTCTCATCCACCTTACCAGCTTTACTACCTGATTTATGCTGACTGTTGGACCCCATCTATTTCATAGAAGGGAAAGCAGAATCTATAAAGGGAAGTAGATGGAGAAGGGCTGTGGATGGAGTCCTAGCTGTAGACCAAAACTGGACTATTTTCAGTCATTTCTCACTCCACACAACACACATCAACATTTTGAACCTTCTCCTTCACAATACTGACCTCTTTCTCTGAGTGCTTAGTGTTTTGAGTTGGCAAGTAGGAGCTTACAGTTAGTTTAGCACAAGAGAGGCTGTGATAAAATCAAGCAGTGGAGAACCAACATAGACTGAGTGGCTATATTTTGTCCTGTTTTAATGTTAAAACCCAAATTGGAGTATCGCTTATAAAATATTATTGTATATTGTTGTGTTTAGGTGTTGTATGCTGTAATTTCTTTTTATGGAGAGCTCAGTAACTGTTTTGAGAGTGAAAAATGTCTTCGCTGCTATGAAATTAACATCAGCAAAACCAGAGTTGGTTGGCAATCTGCTCTAATTTAGAAGCAGGTTTTTCAGTGAATAGTTTATATGCAATATGTACGCATACATGTCTGCATACATGCATGTGTTTGTTTGATTATAGTGCAAGTGGATTACATTGGCTCGACTTTGAAGCCTTGCTTAGCTAGTAATGAGTAGTAGAACACATTTTTTTACAATAAACATTGTAAAAAGTTAATCAATTGCATAAGGCTCTTGAAGAATACTTCATTTGACTCCAGCTTCAAGAGTGCAGAGTGGACAGAGTACCAAAATATCCTACTCAAGATGTTCTGTTACACTGCTGAGATTTGACTTAAGCAGAAGGAAATCCACTGGTGTAAACACCTACTCAATTAAAATGAAAAGTAGCTCATTTAAAATATACTCAAAGTAAAAGTTACTTTTTAATACTCTAAATGTTATCTACTCAGTGTAATGTGTTAGAGGGAGGAATAAGGACCATGATACATGGGAAGTGTTGTGAGGCAATGTAAGAAAGTATTTTTTCATCATTCTCCAATTCCTCATAGCCAGTGTGGTTTCTGCATTGATTTTGTCCCGCTTGTTAGTCCCATCCCTGTTGTAATACTTCCCTTCAAAGTGTTGCTTGTGTATTTTGGACCTAAAGATTGTGATACAACAAGCAACATTTTGGAGAAGATGACAGGGCAACGTGTCGGTCAACAGGAACTGAAGTCAGACTTGCAGCATAATACCAAAGCATTAGAAGCTGCCATGTAGACAATGTGAGAGTGTTTATCCATCTACTTGGGCTGTGTGATCCTGCAATGTTGACCAAAATGTTACACAGTGTGCATATGACAGTTCTAAAGGTGCTGATACACCTGGCAGTTTCTAGCAATGTAGGCAACACTCCCAATACCAACTAACCAAGTCAAAACACAGGATTAACATCTATTCAAGTGTTGCCTTGAAAAAAGACTTTCCTGTGTGATTACATAAAAAATGTAAAGGCAACTTCTTGATCGATCTTGATCATTATATTTCCCTGACATTTATTTTCCCTGCTCATCTCTGGAACCAAACAGAACAAGAGCTGAATTCTACTGCCTGTGACTCAGCAGTAAGTCCATTCCATCTTCCAGAGAAACGTTGTCCCTGAACACCCTCACTTCATTTGTGCCACAAGTATCAACTGTGTTTGATTGCTTTTACATCTGTTCTGTAGTTGTGAGTTTGGCAGTACGTTTGATTGTGTAGTTGTTTCTGCACTGTTGATTGTCAACCAGTAACAAAACATCCATGGACTGGATTGAAGGAGAAAGGGTCATCTATAGACCCATCAAGGTATGTGAGCATTGTTTATTGCAGTTAAATTGTAAAGATTTTCAGCTGTAATTAAAATGTAGCATAAGAGGTTTTCTTTCGCATTTCCTTCAAAGGCATTGTTCAATGTACCGGTGTACAGAGAGACTGTGCAGCTCTGCTGGGAGAGGAAATACTATCAAGTACAAGTAAGAACCACTTTTGTGTCAGGCCACACAAAATAAAACACCTGATAAATTCTGGTAAAGTGTCTCCTATGATTATACATGAGAACATCTGACATTTTCTATTGTCTTGTAGAAACAAATGATGGTGCAGTTTTTGAGGCATCAGCAACAAAAGCAGGTCCCATCTGAGCTGACAGCGGAGGACATGACTGACTGGCTGGTGGAGCAGGGCAGGAAATCTCTCAGGGAGCGGGGAGACTTACTGAGACACACACAGACAGTCCACCACTCAATCTATCATCAACTCTGCTCATGTTAAGCTAGTCTGTTACTACTGAGAAGAAAATAGAGCAACAGTTAAGATGAACCTTCCGTTTTCTTTCTATTTGAAGATTGTGGAGGTTTGATCTCGAGGGATTTGATGAAAGTGTCCAGCCTCTCCTCACGCTGGTAAGACCGTGATCATGAAAAGACTTAGTTTGGAGTAAATGATCACATAACACAAGATTGATCCTGTAAATGTGTCAAATCGTAATGGTGCATCAAATTTCTTGTTTCAGCTGTGGGAGGTGAACATCAGCATGAAAATGCTGGTTATTGAGTTTGAAGCCCGAATGGTGCTCAACTCACCAGAGGCCGACACTCCTTGTTTTCAGTAAGTCACATTTCTAAGATTAGATGAAACTTGAATGATTCCCGTGGGGAAATTGTGTCTTTTCAGAAAATGTGTATTTCAACTCATTTTGAGCGACTCTCATCGACAGAGACCCTCAGATCATCCGTCTGGCTGACAAAGCCATCAGGAGCCTGATGGAGAAGCCGCAGCGGCGGCCCGTCTCCAGCCTCCTGGGCCCTCAGGAAGTGGTGATGCTGGTTGTGCCCAAAGTGCTGCAGAGCTTCTGGATGAATCCGGCGAGCCTCTCATCCGTCATTCCCTCGCTGCAGCTCAGCGACCTGGCTGTCGGTGTCACACAGGCCGTTCAGGATAAGCTCTCCGCCTCTCTGACGTCCATGGACCGTCAGGCCGCCTTCTTCCGCTCCATCCGGGACGAGAAGGTCCTTTCCATCAAGGAGAAGGTGAGAGAGAATTACCTCCTGCTGGAGGAGCTGAACCGCTTTGGGCCAGAGCTGCTGAACAGGATTGTTGACATCATAGTGGGGGAAATCTGCGTGATGTTCGAGCCCCAGAAACATGTGCTGAACACCAAAGAGGTAAGAAGACCTGCGCAGATGTATGATCGAGTAGCTGGATATGATATTGTATAGTAAAAGAGAAAACATTTTTTATTTTCTAAAATTCAAACGGCTTCTTTCCCTCTTTAGGTGGAACCAGATGATTCCACTCAGCCAGCTGTAGTGGATGGAGCCGTGAACTCCGCCCCCCTTGATGGAGGTTTGAGCAAGGAGCCCGGCCTGGAAGAGGACACAACACAAAGCCCAGAAATGGACTCTGCTGTGGCTTCACCTCCTCTGGTTCCTCTGAGCCTCCCTACTGAAGGTCCTGTGGTTCCTCTGACCCTCCCTGCTGAAGCTCCTCTGGTTCCTCTGAGCCTCCCTGCTGAAGGTCCTGTGGTTCCTCTGACCCTCCCTACTGAAGGTCCTGTGGTTCCTCTGACCCTCCCTGCTGAAGGTCCTGTGGTTCCTCTGAGCCTCCCTACTGAAGGTCCTGTGGTTCCTCTGAGCCTCCCTACTGAATCTCCTCTAGTTCCTCTGGCCCTCCTTACTGAAGCTGCTGTGGTTCCTCTGAGCCTCCCTACTGACGCTTCTCTGGTGTCTCTGAGCCTCCCTGTTGAAGCCCTTCTGGTTCCTCTGATGCTCCCTGCTGAAGCTCCTCTGTTTCCTCTGAGCCTCCCTACTGAAGCTGCTCTGGTTCCTCTGATGCTCTCTGCTGAAGCTCCTCTGGTTCCTCTGACCCTCCCTACTGAAGCTCCTCTGGTTCCTCTGACCCTCCCTGCTGAAGGTACTGTGGTTCCTTTGAGCCTCCCTACTGAAGCTCCTCTGGTTCCTCTGAGCCTCCCTGCTGAAGCTCCTCTGGTTCCTCTGACCCTCCCTGCTGAAGGTACTGTGGTTCCTTTGAGCCTCCCTACTGAAGCTCCTCTGGTTCCTCTGAGCCTCCCTACTGACGCCACTCTGGTTCCTCTGACACTCCCTGCTGAAGCTCCTCTGGTTCCTCTGACCCTCCCTACTGAAGCTCCTCTGGTTCCTCTGAGCCTCCCTGCTGAAGCTCCTCTGGTTCCTCTGACCCTCCCTGCTGAAGGTACTGTGGTTCCTTTGAGCCTCCCTACTGAAGCTCCTCTGGTTCCTCTGACCCTCCCTGCTGAAGGTCCTGTGGTTCCTCTGAGCCTCCCTACTGAAGGTCCTGTGGTTCCTCTGAGCCTCCCTACTGAATCTCCTCTGGTTCCTCTGGCCCTCCTTACTGAAGCTGCTGTGGTTCCTCTGAGCCTCCCTACTGAAGCTGCTCTGGTTCCTCTGATGCTCTCTGCTGAAGCTCCTCTGGTTCCTCTGACCCTCCCTACTGAAGCTCCTCTGGTTCCTCTGAGCCTCCCTGCTGAAGCTCCTCTGGTTCCTCTGACCCTCCCTGCTGAAGGTACTGTGGTTCCTTTGAGCCTCCCTACTGAAGCTCCTCTGGTTCCTCTGAGCCTCCCTGCTGAAGCTCCTCTGGTTCCTCTGACCCTCCCTGCTGAAGGTACTGTGGTTCCTTTGAGCCTCCCTACTGAAGTTCCTCTGGTTCCTCTGACCCTCCCTACTGAAGCTCCTCTGGTTCCTCTGAGCCTCCCTGCTGAAGCTCCTCTGGTTCCTCTGACCCTCCCTGCTGAAGGTACTGTGGTTCCTTTGAGCCTCCCTACTGAAGCTCCTCTGGTTCCTCTGACCCTCCCTGCTGAAGCTCCTGTGGTTCCTCTGACTCTTCCTACTGAAGCTCCTCTGGTTCCTCTGACCCTCCCTGCTGAAGGTACTGTGGTTCCTCTGAGCCTCCCTACTGAAGCTCCTCTGGTTCCTCTGACACTCCCTGCTGAAGCTCCACTGGTTCCTCTGACACTCCCTGCTGAAGCTCCTGTGGTTCCTCTGACTCTTCCTACTGAAGCTCCTGCCATTACTGCAGTCCAGGAAGGTTTGACCAGTAGCCTGGTTGGCACCGAGGAGAAGCAGAACATGAAAAAACCCAAGAAGAAGAACAGAGTCTGACGCTTCTTCTGCCGGCTGTTTCAAACTGTGCACTGGCTGTGCAGCTGAGGAAACAGAGAGGGACTGAAATCCCACTGCAACAAATAAATTCACTGTTGCATTGCAATCAGTCAATCAGTCCATGTCAGTCAATCTTTTTTTCATTTACTGTGAATTGATGCATTGTAAAATGAAGAAATTATCATACAGGAATTGCATGATGCATATACATATACAGTCAACTCCAGAATTATTGTCACCCTTCATGAAAATGAGCAAAAATGATTGTATAAAATAGAAAGATTTAACCCTGTTTTCAATATAAAGCAACACCACAGAAGGTTTATGATGAATTTCACCACTAGAGGTCCTGGTGGGGCATGAAATGTGATGTTTGAAACCAGAATGACCTGCCAACAAGTGCTTTGGTATTTTATGTTACTTAAACAGTCATATTACTGGAGACAGTTAAAATACAGGCATTGTGTAATAATAAAAAATAATATAACTGGTGGTGGTAGCCTAGCTATGACCTCTGATCCTGTCAACTTTTCACAAGTAGAACTTTCTCATCCACCTTACCAGCTTTACTACCTGATTTATGCTGACTGTTGGACCCCATCTATTTCATAGAAGGGAAAGCAGAATCTATAAAGGGAAGTAGATGGAGAAGGGCTGTGGATGGAGTCCTAGCTGTAGACCAAAACTGGACTATTTTCAGTCATTTCTCACTCCACACAGCACACATCAACATTTTGAACCTTCTCCTTCACAATACTGACCTCTTTCTCTGAGTGCTTAGTGTTTTGAGTTGGCAAGTAGGAGCTTACAGTTAGTTTAGCACAAGAGAGGCTGTGATAAAATCAAGCAGTGGAGAACCAACATAGACTGGGTGGCTATATTTTGTCCTGTTTTAATGTTAAACCCCAATTTGGAGATTTTTAAGTATCATTTATAAAATATTGTTGCATATTGTTGTGTTCTTGCAGTTCTTTCTTTTGTATGGAGAGCTCAGTAACTGTTTTGAGAGTGAAAAATGTCTTCGCTGCTATGAAATTAACATCAGCAAAACCAGAGTTGGTTGGCAATCTGCTCTAATTTAGAAGCAGGTTTTTCAGTGAATAGTTTATATGCAATATGTACGCATACATGTCTGCATACATGCATGTGTTTGCTTATTTATTCAGGCATGTGTCTGTGTAGAGCTTGAAAGTGCTGTTCAGGTGTTTGATCTCTGTGTCTGTTTAACATAAATTAAAATGCAATCTTTAGGAATGTAGGAATGAATCAATTTGTAATACCCTTAATGAGGTGTGTTGCTGGATGTAATTGCGTGTGTGTGTTTGTTAGTGTTCATTACAGCTGCAGCATGTAGCCTCCTGATCTTCATGGGAAATTCCATAATTAGTTCATTTAGTTTATTTAACCTTTAACCAGGTTGTCCCACTGAGAT
Organism: Centroberyx gerrardi; assembly: GCF_048128805.1. Classification (NCBI taxonomy): domain Eukaryota; kingdom Metazoa; phylum Chordata; class Actinopteri; order Beryciformes; family Berycidae; genus Centroberyx; species Centroberyx gerrardi. The sequence goes on from NC_136014.1 coordinate 6,554,702, forward strand.
TGTCGTCTCTTTTTCAGCCAAGAGCACAGCATCAAGACAAGCAAAAAAAATGCAGACAAACAACATAAAACAATGTACAAAAGCAAGAGATTGTAGTCGAATGATGTTACTTGGATCAGACAATGCTATCATTTTCCCAATGTAAAAGTACAGACTGTCACACAAGTGACAGGGGTTGTTTTACGTCCAGGACACCCAGACAGATTAAATACTTTTGTAATGTGGAGATTCAACAGAAGTGGCCCCCAGTAGAGTGATATATTCCCACTGTGCATTTTATTTCTCAAGTATTTTTCTATTTCTATCACCACAGATGGCTGCTGCGCACCTTTGACCCTCCACTATCTTCTTCTGAAATTCCATTTTCACAATGTCTTTCATTTCACAAGGGTGAGGAGTTCTGGCAGCTCTGATGATGGTGCAGAGTGAATTTTCCTGGCATGGTTTTGGCCCACTGAAACCCTTAGAGGGCAAGGTAAATGCCAAAAAATACAAAGCGATTCTGAGTAAGCGCGTTCATCTTCTGGTGAAGCATTTCTGTCCTGATGGGAGTGGAATCTGCCCCGTCACTGAATAGTTCACTGGGAATGAAAGCAATGTAAATCATATACCATGGCTGGCCCAGTCACCAGTTCTCAACCCTATTCAGCAGGTGTGGGAGATTCTGGAGTGGCGGTCTGAGTCAGCGTTTTCCACAACCGTAAGCAAAACACCAAATGATGGAATTCCTTGGGGAAGTATGGTGTTAAATCCCTCCAGCAGGGTTCATGAAGCTTGCAGAATCCATGCCAAAGCACAATGAAGCAGCTCTCAGTGGCTCAACACCCTATTAGGACACTTTATTTTGGCGTTTCCTTTATTTTGGCAGTTACCTGCAGTCCATTTGAAATTGGTCTTTTGCCTCAGACAGCCACAAAAATGAAAATGCCTAGCGGCTGTTTGGGTTGGTGTGTTCAGCTGCACACTGATTCTTGGTCATCATAAACACAAACATACCAGTTCTTTGGAAATAGAAATGAAAATAAATACAAGTAACAGAAATTTCAAATGATTGTGCTGTTTGTGCATATGAGCAACATCCAAACAAAATGTTCCAACTGGTTCAGGGAAGCACAACTGGATTCTGGTAAATCCTGGTGAATTGTGTTATGCAGCGGTAGGGAGCCTTTTTGGAAAATACTTTGAAACCGTAATTCACCAAACTACTAGCTACATCGCAAAGGATTTAAATTACTTTTAAACCACCCTAAAACAATGTAGATTGTCAAACCAACAATGCTTTTAAAAAGTAGTCGAGCACATCCAATTTATATTGTGATTAGATTGCTTGCACACAACTGGTTGAGTTGTGTTATGCCAGTTACTGTGCTGCAATAAAGGCAAAATACACATGCAAAAATGTAGAAATAAGATGACGCCAGCTTGCATGAGGTTTCTATTGCATGTTGTAATGTTGCTTGTTGTTTGTATTTAGCCTTATTGTGCTTGTCTTGTAATTTTCTGCCAGCATGTTGTAAAAATCTATCACAGCAGACGATAAATGTCCATTTTTAAAAGCCTAGCACACATGAAACAAACAGGCAAATTACACTTAAAGGATATTAGCCTGTAAGTTGAGTGGAGAAAATGAGGGAAGTGTCAAGGTGCAGATGGGAGAGAGAAATGCGAGACAACCTTGTAGTTATATCAATAGACTGATGCATAGACTTAATTCAAATTTTTACAAGCAATGCAGATGTGTTAGAGTGCTGAAAACACATACCTTACTCAAACTCAATTTAAAGTGGTAATCTGCAAGCTCCTCATTTCTTTGATTTTGTCTCTTCTTTGCTGTGGTGTTTCTGCACTGCTCTTCCCAGAGATCACCTGTCAATCAAACAGTGTGTCCAGTACTGTGACGTCTTTTTCCTTGGATTTTCTGTTGATGAAGTTTGAGTTTCTTTTCTTTGTCTGTTCAGCCATGGTGGCTATCACTGCTCATCTCATGCTAACTACCCAGTTCTTCTTCTTCTGTTTATTCCAAACAAACCGGAAACGTAAAACGCATCACCTCCCATGCACCAGAGGATTTTTCCCAGGAAAGACCTACCAGACACCGGGTGTTTAGAACAGAAAATGTAAAAGCTTTCATGAACTGGATATAGGTTGAATCACTGTTGTGTTATATCAGATGAGTAATAGAGAGAAGCAAAACAGATATTTATATGAAAATGGCATGGACTAACTTCAAGTAATTTCATTGCTTAAACTAGTCAATTAAAAATTACCAAGATATAAATTCAGATAAATTGCCTTTACCCCCCTTATTTTATCCCCTTTTCTGCAGTCCCATTCTCTGAAGCCTTCATTTCCAAGTCTCTGCTCAAACTATCTGCTTTCACAAACAAGTCAGTGAGTTGGCCAGTGTCAGGCATCTGCAATTAAACAGGAGAAGGATGGAAGCACATACAAGACAGTTTATGTGGTTGGAGTCAGATATACTTTACTGTACAATGGTGGTTTTGTAACATATAGCAGAACACAGGCCAATCTGGTTAGCATATGCTAGCCATTATAGTGTGCATCATTCTCGCTGTGATACGAATTAGCATACAGATGTTTTAGTTTAAAATTGAGGATTTGATTATCGTAAGTGTAATGCAATTTCACTGTAGTGTAACCCACAGCAAGCTACTAAGGTATACCTTATGCTCTGCATTTGATAGAATAAAATATTATGTACTGTACAAGCACATGACAACAAGGTCCTGAAATCCATAGACCACAGGCCAATTCACAATGTCCATTCAAAACATTAGACATACTTTATAGCCCATTCAAAATGGATTATGGATGCATGAATCCAATATCTAACTAAAATAACATACTGAAGCTTCTATGTAATTTAATCACATAGTTATCTTAATCCCACTATAGAAATACTGTCAGAGGAACGATGTTGCTGCCAATGGAATTATCTGAGTGATTTCATACAGCTTTTCTTTGTTGGTGGCAAAACAAATGATTGGGTAATGCATTGCTTTGCTGTATATGTAATTGCAGAATGCATACACATTTGAACATAAATGTCTTTACAGCATGCAATAAAGCGTTAATGATCAACTGAAATTCATTATCCACCATACATCAGCTCAAGAATGGAATTTGAGAGGGAACAGACTGTGCTGCTCATCTCTCTTCCAACCCCCCTGGCCCTTTTTTGTAAACATCTTCTCTAAAAACTGAATTAGAAATAAACATGGACCGGTAAATCAGATTTTCTCAGACAAAAGCAGCCACCCACAAAGTCAGTAAGAGTATTAGGAGATTTAGATTTACAAAGAAGGATTTCTATGACAAGGTTTCATCCAGATAAAAAACAGAATGCTTGTTTGAGACTGTGGGTGTTGAAAATTGAGCCGGAATTTTTCTGAGGTGCAGGGAAAATTCCCTTCATATTTAGGCGAGGCTAAGACCTTCTAAGCAGGATGTGCTTAGTTCTAAGCAGCATAACACGACTTGCAATGGCAGCTTTCAAAACAAACTTTTCTTCAGTGAAAAGCAGGCATTAATGGAGCTATATATGCCATTCAGCCTTACAGTTTTCATACAAATCAGTAGACAAAAGGCCCAAGTTAAAGGACTAGTCCAACTTTTTGGGAATTTAGCCCATTGGTCACCTTACCCAATATGTGACGAGAGGATTGGTACCAAAATCATCTCTGTGTCTCCAGTAGATAGTCCTGTCCGGTGCGCATGCTAACACTTTAGCATACAGCATGTTAAGTAATCGTAGACAACTAGCATTATCCTAAAAGTGAGAACTTAGTTAATTTTAATGACATGCATCTAAACCGTCCAGTCTTGTTTATGGGATTGGTAAAACAGACAAAAACATACTGTATATCTCTTCATTTGAGACGTCGAGTGTAACTTGTTTGTGAGCAATGTTAGCAAGACAGCTAAAGTTTTTGTGCTGTTGATTCATAATGGACTTCACTAATGATGAAGATTGAGATTTTGTTCTCAGAGGTTATGAACAGGCCGCAAAAAAAAACCCAATACCAACACCAACTTTGGATTACTAAAAGATTAATCTTCATACTTGCTAATTTTGTAATGCTAATCGCCTACTTAACATACTGTATGCTAAAGCACCAGACAGAACAATCTACCTGACTCACAGAGATGATTTTGGTGCCAATCCTCTCGTCACATATTGGGTAAGGTGACCACTGGGCAAAAACTCCCATAATGTCAGTGTAGTCCTTTAAATCTCCTCTTTGGCTATGGATTTGAGTTTCACCATCACTGTAATGTAACTGAAATTATCTACACCAAACCAATGACACTGTTTTGTGTTTAATTAATTGGCCTGAGTGTCCTGCAGTCACAGTTAAGTCCAGGCTATACAGCCTGAACTATGAGGATCTAAAGTCAGTATGCAGCACTTTACAAGTGTGAAAGAGGAGAACCCATTAATACATCGAAGCAGAGAGCTCCTACCCCAGGGACAGACCACAAACAAACTAATCTGCTACTTTCCTTTATCAAGAGAAACCATTGGACACGCTGCGACCAATCAACTTAGCTCCTTAATCTTTCTTTTCCTGCCCCCCCTTCCCCCCTTTTTTGCAAAGCCCTCAGATCAAGACGGGAGTGAAAAAACGGTAGCCTGTTGCCCTTGGCTGTACTTCCAGCCATCAGAGCCTAATGTTGGTAATTGTGTTTATATTACGTAAGGCTGTTTTGAGAGGTGCCTCACACACAGCATCTCTGTTCTCAGAGCGGCTCTGTGCCACGGCGAAGGATTTGGGAACCTCCTCCCCAGACCACAGACCGAATGAAATCAAAGGGATGGCAAAGATCTCAGGAAGGGAAAGGTGGCAGAGATTTCAGCATTCCTGTCATATGATTCAGGGACAGATGCCCAGGAGGGAGTCGCCCCAACTCTCTGTCCGACTGAGCGGTGTTCTGGCTCGCCAGCACAGGAGTGAGGTTCCCTAGGGAATGGTCTCTCTGCGGACCCTCTATTGAAGTCATTTTGTATCACCTTCAATAGGTCCTTTGAACTATGTTGTACATCTTCTCATGAGGTTGCGGCACAGAAGATGTCTGCAGACCGTCTGCAGCAGACACACTGCTGAAGTAATCCTATTGAAGTCATGCTGTCCAACACGCATCAGCTGTACGCTTGACTGTGGGAATGTTTCTATGCTTTTGTTAGATAATCAGGGAGCAGTCGCTCTATTGAAGTTGTTTGAAGATTTTATCTGGCACGACTCAGGCAGCAAAACTCCATTTTCAAGTAACACTCAAGGACATTCTCTGTGTACAGTTTTGTTTCCTAATGGCAAGGAAGAGAAATTGCTTGGGAAAAGGGAAAAAGTTGGCACGGGGCACACTGTAATGTCCTAAAGTCTGCCTACAATTAGGGACTGCCTTTGATTTGTTAATGTCATGTGAATGAAACATAGACTACGCAAGACAAACAAACACTGTTAGTTCATCCGACAGATTTATATGTCCATTTCCCCTCCACAATCATTGGTGTACTGAAGCTTTCTTGCAACCATGGACACACTTAGAGAAACCAAGAGCATACATGGAGTATCCCAGCTTCAAAACATGTGCAACAGGCCACAAAGCACAGACAAATTGTTTGTTTTGTACTGTAAGAGTGTCACATGTCATTCAGCCTGTCTGGTTCTGTTTTCTGCCAAGTTTGTTTGCAACTACAGGATGAAGTGCTGATTTATTTGAGCCTCTAGATTACAGGGGAGGCACGTTTGGATGAGTGGCAGATCCCCTTTGTTGTACTGAGTCAGGACACACAGCTTTCCATGTAGGTGGCCCTTTACAGCAAACAGATGCTGAAGGTAGGAGTCTGCCTCGTCTTCGTGAGTGCTTATCCCTCCACTAGATGGCGGTGTATATCTGTGGCTGTTGTGCATCTGGCTGGCTGTCTGGACTGAGGACTTAGTGCCCAGTGGCTGTGGGATTCAGGGGCTCAGTCCACCTTGGATGGTCTTGCAAAGATTTTTACACAGTCACAGGGCTGCCAAGGTCTCTATCCCTGAGGAGCTACAACTTCTACTTGGAGAAAGTCAGTGCACAGAATGAAAGAGAAAGGCTCGCTGCTTGATGGGACAAACTATGAAAGGGATCCTGCAGGGAAAAGGGATCCTTTTGTGGTGTGAGCTTTTATAGGCCCTTAAGATTCTTTATGGGGTTTGAACATATCTTTTATGTGGCCTAAGGATGTAACCTGTTGAATATTTTGAAATGAAATGAAATTCCTCCTAACCAACATCTACCCTGCCTTAGTGTGGAACATGTTCCCAAACATTTCTTCTTGGGGGTGGAGCAACAGTGTAGCATCAACGCAGCAAGCATGTAAAAAGTGTGACTTCTACGATGGCTACATCTGTGCTTCTCAGAATTTGAAGGAATGGGAAGCCATTAATGAGGCATGTGTGCAATGTGCTGTAGGATGCGGATGTCTGCCATTATCATTTACTACCATGACAAAGGGCAAAGGTTCCCGTAATTCAATTAGGCTGCAGCTACAACATCAAAACACGACACGTGAGCCACTCCTGACAAGTGATAACTTAAGCCTAACCTCCGTCAGACCATCACAAGCATGCTGACTCTCACACAGTAACCCTGTATCTCAGCTGCCCCTTTCACATATGACCTTTGGCCTTGGGCTATCATTCAAGCCTCTTTTAGTTTAACAAGTTCCATGTTTTCGGGAGCCCCTACTACTGCGCCACTACAACTGCTTACTATCCTGTAATAATGTATCTCATTTTGGGCACTTACCTGAAAACCTTCAGTGCTACTAGGGAGTATAACCTTATCAAAAGCCTACAAGAAGAGCTGTTAAAAGTAGTCACAATAATCCTTTAAAATCAGGATGTAAACACAAGCCTGGCCAGTAAAAATACTCTTGCGTACCTTCATGCGTGGACCAAATGATGATAAAGTACTCACACTGCAGACCGCAAACCACATTTCTCAGCACAGATTTATATTTTTTCAGCAAGATTTATAGATTGAATTTGTAGATTGTATGTCTTGGCTTGAGGTCTTTGCAAATGTACTTGGGTCACTCATAACTAGCTGCTTCTTTGTGCCCCACCTCTCTTCAGCCATGTTTAGACTACAGGTGGCCCCTACAGCCTGGACATTTTCTTTGGGCAGTGCCAAAGGTTGAGCTGGGTGAGGGGCTCTGGTGTGCTTGGCAGGACCCTCTCCATATGCATCCTGCATTAAGGCATTAAAGCGCCAGACCCAGTACCTCATACAGTACAGTGGGTACAGTGAGGAGGGTGGAACGTGCAGTGGAACGTGATGTTAGATCTCTGCTGGTCACAGTGGAATATAGAATATCATGGCTGCTGGGTGAAAGCTTTGGATCTCTTTGGATCAGGAACTAAGAAAAACAGCCTTGTTCGTTGCTTGATGAGAATGCATTTTTTACATTATCCAGTGGCTTTTGAAAGGGTTTCATAAGCCCATGAGGTTGTAGAATTTTCTCAACCCATAGAGTACCATGTAAATTTTCAGTTGAAGTGAAAACATGAAAATTGGAGTTAAAAGGTTTTCACTTGACAACAGCACTATGCATGTAAGAGATTTATCCTGTTAGAATCATAAACCCAGAGAAACAACTTTAATTAATTTTGTGTGAAGCACCATAGGACTCTGCATCAAGCAGAATTATCAGGGTTTGTAATTGTAATGTAACATAGGGACGGTGTTTATAATTCAAGAAATGTGGACATTAGGCTAATGGTATGAATGTCAACATGCCATTCAGTTCATCGGGGCCACATGGGCTCTCGCGCCCTCGACCTCCACGTTGACCTGTCACTTGACACAAGTGCTGCACACTTCAGGAGGGTCCAAAACCACTAGACTGAGACCTAACAGCAGCGAGGGTCTGCAGCTTAGGCATAGACCACTTAGAGTCGGTAGTCCTTCAACGGTGAATGCGATCAGTCTCTCAAAGCAATCTACTCTGATACGCCTCTAGCCACACACAAAGGTTGTTTGGAGAGGCAACTGCTTTTCACCGAGGATGAACCAACTGCCTTAGGGTCCATAGCGATTGAACACGAGACCGGTGTAATTTCCCTCTTAACCCCTTCCCTCATGCCTCCCTGCCTGCTGTGGTTTGCCCTGGGGGCCATTTGGCAACCCCAGGATCCCAATACCCTAACCTACAGGCCTGAAGGAGATATGCAAGAGTGGCCCCATACAGGAGGTTAGTTGTCCCATTCCCAACACCCAAAGGATGAGGTCAATATTCCACAGTCATATACAACCGGCTCCATATATGGATGAATAAACATTACTAGCATCCTCTGAATGAGGGATTTTGCACCAACAGCTACACTAAACAGTCTTTGCTTTTGAAATGAGGACAGGAAGAGGCTGCTGGGCAGTGGGACACAGCTGGTTATTGTTGCATTGCCAGTCAGGACTTTGCCCGACGAGCGTGGCTTGAGGGAGTGAATAACAGTAAGCTTTGGAGGAGACTCCAGATTGTGGTATGCATTCACGCACGCACTCATGCACACGTGCAAACCTGCATACACACACACGCAAACAGGTGCACACCAGACTGCGGTCAAACAGTAGCTGAGAATGATTCTTGGTTTTATTGAACCTGCATGAGGTAGCAAATGGGTGGGAGTTACCACATCAGGACAATTCATAACGTGGCTGGTCAGTTGTCAGTCACAGAAAAATATACTATATTACATTAAAATACTTTCCTGTGATTGTATAACGTTTCTGGGATTCACTGTATTGTGGCAAACTTTGACCATATGGCAACTAAATTGGATAAAAACAAACCATGAAAAGTATTGCACACAATATTTGACCCAGGTCTGGTACAGGCACACACATATTAACCTGAAATCTGAACAACATCTGCTATGTTATCCTGACACAAGAGTTCAGCCATGGCCTGCCCTGCTGACTTGAGAATGGTAACATTTTTTTGTCTTGATCTTACACATTATCAGTTTCACCAAGTAATCATTTTAATACTTCAACAATGCACGATTTTTCCATAATCACACAATTTGCAAAGCATACATTCCATCCATTTTCTTGCCACTTTACATTTCACCACTTATTTCTTCCATTGCATTTTCCACAGCTGTTTCCAAACACTGTGCTGTCTATGCATGTGTGTGCTTGTGTATGCATGTGTTTATGCATTTGTGTGTGTGTGCTTGTGTTTGCGTGTGTGTGTGTGTGTGAATAGTATATGAATTGCCTTTCCTCTCTCTCTGCACATGACAATCTTGTAGAATAAGATGATCTGTTGTGAAGGGAGGTATGTAAAAGCAATAAAGAAGATTTATGTTGTGAGTGGCTTAAGACGTTTCAGGCAGAGCCTAGTACCGTCACAGGTCTCACCAACTTGAAAGGCTACCCTCTTCCCCGAGTGTGTGTATGTGTGTGTGTGTGTGTGGTGTGTGTGTGTGTGTGTGTGTGTATGTGCATGTTTTCCCTTGCAATATATTGCAAGCTGGTAGGGAATAGTTTCCATTTGGCTACTTTCTGGATACCTCTGTCCAAGTGGTACGTGCCTAGCCTGACAGCTCCACTGGGTCTCTGGAGGATGCGACCATCTGCGTTTTCAGGTGCTAATCACTTTGGCCAAGTTTAGTCTCAAACTGCATGGGTATTTGAAACACCTGACTTAGAAACCAGAGCCTGGGAGGGTTGATCTACTGCCCAGCAACCAGTCTGTCAAAACTCTTCAGCTGATGGAAAATCACTTCACAACACAAGAAAAACACAGAGGTGTATCGTATTTTTGCCTAGCGTTCCTAATCATCTTACCTTTACTGCAGAGGAACAAGAAGCTGTTTGGGGGCCTAGGGAGTATGTTGGGAGATGTGTTATATCATCAAGATGTCATGTTACGCTATTTTCTTGTTTCCCTAGTCAATGAGAGCTACGTGCCCATGTGTCAAGTTTTCCTCCTAACAACAGAAACAGTCTCTCTCTCTCTCTCTCTTTGTCTTTTTCCCCACGGTGCAAGATATGGGCACCAAGAGCCAAATTCATGTCAGTCAGTCAGTCATCAGACACTTAACTCCTGACACCAAATGGCTTCTCACCTTGTATTGAGTGATGCTCGCTCACCAGGTGTTACAGCCTAATGTGTGTAAGCTTTGCAACTGCAGTGGCTAATCTATGCGTGACAACAAAAAGTAGTTACGACTACATTGATCTAGCAAAGCATTTTTGTGTAGCAGGTGTGGAATGTTTATTATGTTTGGGCAATGCTAACGAAGCAGTGCTTTCTCACCTAGTAGGCCTATTGAGTGACGCTTGCTCGACATTTGCCAGTGTTACAGTCTTGCGAAGGTGTGTAAGCTTTGCAACTACCGTGCCAAATATGTGATAAAAAAAAACATTTTGCTAGCGAATGTTTTAGGAACAACTAGATTGAACTAGCAAAGCAGTTTTGTGTAACAGGTGTGGAATTTATTCAGTTTGGGCAATGCTAACGAAACATTTTGGCTAACAGGCTACTATGATACTTGAGCATAGCAATATAGAAGAGTGGATGTGTTCTTCTTGACAATACATTGGGTGAATAATGTTGTTATCCTGATTATTCCAGGACTGTAGTAACTTCAGCTACAGCAACAATTGATGCTGCACAGCTAGCTAGACTTCACAGCATCTGGACCTGTTCTCTGTCTCTCCATCTCTCTCATTATGGTCTTTGTTGAAAAGCCACAAACCATCCATTATTAGCTACAACTGTCTTCCTTGCTATCCTCTTGGTTTGTCTTTAGATGCAGCTTTCCTGATGACCACCATGATCCTCATCTTCAACATCACAAGTTATTGACCAATGACAACACAACAGGTTGCATAACAAAGTCGACTGTCTCCTTCTCAATCTGCTCTTCATTTAGCTAGATTTCACTGGTTCCAAATAATTGTGACAAAGTAGATAAAAAAAACTTGCGTAGTCAAAACAATTTTACTGCAAAACTATGGTTTCTCTCATCCTTGTAATCACTTGATTTCAGCATTCTCAATTACTGATTAATGACTTAACCACTTTCTGGAACAACACATTCTGTCAAAATTCTGTCGCCTGGCCCGACTAGTATCTAAAAACAACCTCCTGGGTATTGTCTGTGTGTCATTAGAGGCTCCAAATTGGGTCTGTTTTTAGAGTCGATGAATAATGACCCACAAGCATTCCAGCGTCTTGCCTCCTCCTCGCCGCTGCGCTCTCACCACTGTACTAAGCCACAGTTGGACTATAACAAGATTTCCACTGCTCTTTCACTCACCCTTCAATTCTCAATGAGAGGTAATTGGACGCACCTGGCGAGAGCATGAATCACGGGCCACTTAACCAAAATATCTGACTGCGGCTTGAGCCAAAAGGCTGAGATAAAGGGAGTAAACAGCTGAGGGGAAGAGACGCGCTCTGCGAAGGCATTGTGTTCGCAAACTGTCCGAGCACGCTACAACATCCCATGCAGAACTAAACAGCTCTGTCAGCGAGCCACACGGAAATATTAGGAACAGATTGTGAGTTTAGTTCTGTTGGAATGGCGTGTCAAGCTGTGTGTATGTGCATATGCTTGTGTTTGTGTATGAATAAGAGAATAAGTATTCAAATATGTGTGGGCTGACACTGTGTCCTCCCCGTTTGGCCCGGGTTCCCAGCACATTGCAGCAGGCAGCGCAGACAGACCGCTCTGGTCTGGTCCACCTCCATACACACTGTCGCCATCAGCTACTGGTCGGAGGGAGAAAGCCCTGCAGCCTCCTACTGGAACCTGCAGTAGCCTAAAAGCTTTGCGGCTGCAGCACCTCCAAGACACACCGAATAGATGTGAGAAACCGGCCCAGAGGCGCCCCGTGCTGCTGGAATAACACTCCGCACATCAACGCTTGGCAATGTGAGGGAGACAAAAAAATAGCTGATCACGTTCTCCACAGCATGCCGGGCTCCTGTCCCACAGAGTGGAAAGGCCAGTGGGGAAAAGAGAGAGAGAGAGAGAGACCCACGTGGTGAAAGCACCTGGCTGTTCCAACAAACCCTTACCCGTTTAAAGGAATACACCAAGTTTTTGGGAGATTGGCCCGTTGGTCAACTTACCCATTAAGTGATGAGAATGTAGACGCCAAAATCATCCATTTGTTCCTGGTAGATAGTCGGCTCTGGTGCCCCATGCTAACACTTTAGCATGGACTATGTTGAGTGATAGTAGGTGACTAGCATTATCTGAAAATGAGAACTTGTAGCAGCAGCTAAATGGTAAGTAATTTTAAATGATATGCAGCTTAGTCTGGCAATTTTGTGTAGGACACATGAAATATGATATAAAAATAATATACTGTTTTGAACTAGAATCATTTTATATTATAACCTTCTAAGACAATGTAGAATGGGCATTGTGGCTAAAACGTATGGCATTTTTTCCCATCATATGTAACCGTATAATCTAACCTCCATTTCTGCTGCAGGCAGATTTGCCTATCTTTACTGTTGCCCATGGGAAAGAGCTCCAGTCTGCGAGCCTGTGTCCCAATGGCTAAAGACTCTGTCATGTTTCAGTTACTGGAACATGTTTTCACGCTGTTGGTGACCCCATATAGAATGGCAAACATCCGACTCCTTGAATTGTAGCAGAATTTAATCTCTCAGCACCAGAAACCTGAGGAGGAAAGCAGACCACCTGTGTGTGAGTGTATATATGTATGTGTGTGTGTGTGAGTGAGTGTGTGTGGGGGGGTATCCACACTGGTTAGTGGATACAGAAAACCCCCAGTCCAGACATACCAAAACAGCAGTCCTTCTTCCTCCTGCCGGCCAACATTAACATTCTGCGGCCACTGCAATCAGTTAATAACACAAATCATACCTAGATGCAGTATGTCTCAACCAGCTAGACTGAGACTCCAGCAAGAACAGTGCTTGGAAAGTACTTTGGAATCCTTGCTCAATCATTTAGATTGATTGTGGTGGCCAAACTTGGATTGTGTAATTTGAAATTTCAGCACACTCTGCATATGCACAAAATGTAAGACCCACATTGTCAGGAGTTGAAAATCTTTTCCACAGCTCACAATAATTAAATAACACAAAAAGAAACCAAAATTATGAACACAGTGTTAACTCATCCAAACAGTTCACACACCACATGGAATTAATTACATTAGTAGCTAGAATACAAAAGCTCTTGTTAAATTGTGCAGTATGGCATGTAGAGCTACGTACAGAAAGGCAGCTCAATATTTTCGAATATCTGATATGAGTTGGATACTTTTTCGATGTAAAAAAAACAAACATTTGCAGGTGCTTTGAAATCTGATTCATATTGCATCTCTGAAAATGCAACTGACCAATCAGATGGGATTTCAAGTGTTTTTTTCCCCCATCACTCCCCATGTGACATGTATTTGACACCACATGTTGCGACAAATAAGAGTGGAGATCAACCAACATGCAAGAGAGCCAGACAGAATCGTGGTGCCTGGACTAATGAAGAGGTTTCATGCCTCTTCTCACGAATGTGTTCTGCAGCGCGACTAGAAAATGTCATCATATAAACAGTCAGAATAAGCAGCCAGACAGCCAAACTTCCATGTAACTAACTTGTTGCAGCACCCAGAGTTGTTGCACAACTGACAGGCAGTCAGCGTTAAAGATCAGATTTTGAAAAACAAATCAGAATATCCTGCTGTCTGAACATACAGTAGATTAACTGTCCTATACATCCACTGCATTGGACCAGTCCACGCTTTTCCCCTCTCCTCACACTCTAGCTGTCCTACATTCCTGCTGGCCCTGATTAGTCACTAAGCCATGGGCTCTGTTATTATTGCAAGAGTATCTCAGGTCATAAGACTTAAACACCAGCAAATTCCTGCCCTTTGGACCCCCAGTCCCCCTCTTAGGTTCTGTCCATTAATGCCGTGAATTACTGAGTCATCCCAAGCATGAGTGGAATGGACGTCCAGACCTGGGCTTGTTGAAAGCCCACAGTTCCTGCTCTGTGGTTTACAGGCTGCCGCTAAATGATGTACAGTATATGTTAAATGTGATGGGTAACAACTTTTTGGGAGCCTGCTGGAATGCTTTGTGGTTTGTTTCAACAATCTGGTAATTAATTTCTCTGTGAAATTCATACTCCCATGTTGATAGATTGGGTGAAGCAACCCAATCTTTTCACCAAAGTTATTTGTGGCACTCATAAATAGCAGCATTAAATCTTTACAGTTTTCCTTGAACTGTTAGCGTGCAAACATGCTGTACATTTACGAGGACTGTGTTTCCCTATGCACGAGCATTTTGACTTCAAACAGAGGGATTCCACTGAGTGACACTCAATGATGGAGGGCTTTGGAACTATAAACCTTGCTAAACTTTAGGTCAGCGCTGTTATCCCTGTATCCTGATGTTATGGCTCCTTGAGTCACCAGTAAGCAAGCCTGGGTGATGCACTGGCATACTGAACACACCACAGAACTTGAATGGACAGAACAGTCCTTCCACTGTTTGCCTTGGTAATTAGTACAGCATAAAATGGCGATTATGGAATTTTAAGGGTTAGTTGCTATGGTGACAATGCAAGTCTAGGCATTAAGGCCGTAAAGTCTGTCAAACTTGCTTGAGAAAAGTGCAGATGAGTCTGTTGCACGAGTGTTTAGCAAACTGTCAAAACTCAACTGAAAGCTAACGTTAGCAACAAGGTTAACGTAGCATTATCAAAGATTGTACTTCTCTCGCTAGCTCTTCTAGTCACCATTAGCATATTAGCAAACCATGACAGCAGGGCGACAGAGAAGCTCCTTTGGTTCTTGCTGCAAAACCTCTCACCTCAGCGACTTGCCGTAAGTCGGTTCATACGGAAGCTAGCCCAACGGCAAACATAAAAATGGCTGCCGGAATGACCATTCTATCCATTCAAGTTCCTCCCCCCACACTCATCTATCCTTGTGAGTCCATCACTCAATAACAACAGTTGGAGTATTGCCTTACTTGGGTTAAGATTGAATTATTAGTGTGCATGTAAATGTAGGCTACTCATGGATACTTGCTAACGTTGCCTCAGCCAGACACAAACACACTAGCACGTGCAAACAGAAACACATGTACATGCACAAACTATAGATATACACATACGCACACATCACTCATGAGTACTCAAGCTGCCAAACTGACAAACTACATAATAACACCGCTACAGCCTAACAATTACCTGCCTGGCCCTAAAGATGACGATAGCATTCCTACTGATAAGCTCTCCTTCTTAAAATACCGGCGAATGGAGTCGGAGAGAGTTATCGCGGCAGTAATCGGCGAGGCAGATCTCATATTACTCTCGCCCCCATGGGTCTGGGGCTGAAAACACACATGACTTAATCAGTGACATTCATGGAGCTGGGATCTGTGGAGTCAGGGATCACATTACCCAGGTAAGGCCCGAAGGAATGCGGCGCATACGTGTTATCAACTCATGACCAGGAGCCGATGAAAGGTCGACCTTTTTGATGATTAAACATGATGTAACCGACGACGATGACAGTCCGGAGGCCACGTGACCCTGGAAAAGTGAAGGTGGCTGATGGAGACAAGCTGGACGGAGCTCCCGGGCAGCTGAAGTCACGCGGTTTGTGGCCTGTGGCGGAGAGGTCATCTATTGTTCCCACACTAACTGGGGACTATAAAGATGGACAGTTCTGTCATGTTGATGTATCATATAAAGTACAATCCAGGATGTAAAAAAGAGAAAAGGATATTATTTTTCACAGCAAACGTTTTGACATTGAATACATGTTGATGGAAGTTGAGGCGACGTCCATAGTCGTCCATAGCTGCTACCTGCATCATTTTGTGAAATCAGGACCTAAATATCTTTCTGATATCAGTTCAAAACAGTTTCCGCAGCTGTTTTAATATGCATTTTTACCATGCTATAATATCATATTGTGAAAACTGTGCTCATTTGGGTTGATGTTGAACTTTGCTGTCTCTCAAATGCTTGCTGGGTTCCTCCAAATCAAAAAACATATTTAAATTTTTGTTCCTGAACACTTAAGTCAACATGAAGTCAATGTGAAGTTTTACTAACTGCTATTTTATTTCACAATTTAATTTATCTCGATTCACAATGAGAAGACATTCATCAAGAGATTTCATGAATTAACAGATCATGGTAACACTTCACAAAAGCCTTATTCCAGTGTATTAATCTATGTTTCAACCTATGTAAAAGCATTGTGTACCATGTCAGTTGTCGGAAACAACACATTCTTCCATAAGAGCACCTAAACTTATTTACTTAGCACTTGAACTTACACAATGTTACTGTGTAAGTATTTGATGAAAATCTCCCTTATACATAATGTACTCACAACAGTGTAACACACCATTCCAATGGCTTAATTAAAACTGTGTTGTTACACCGTTGTAAGTATATTACATATGTAGGTTGATACACTGGAATAAGGCCATTGCCAAGTAAAGTGTTACCCAGATCATAACTTGGGCAATTTTTGTTCAGTTTCCCTTCACAGCATTACACTGTCCAGACAACATTGTGGCTTGACTGGTTTAAAAGTAGCATGTTGCCCCTCTCAGCCTAGCAAACACAGATCTCGGGTGTACATGAAGGAGCCGGGGCCCCAGAGCCACTGAAGAGGGCTTGTGAAGAGACATCTCCCCTCATCCCTCTCTGTCTGAAGGTCTAATCTCTGTCTGCGCCTGACTCCGCTCAAAGCCTTGCTTATTTGGCTTCTTGCGCTGTTTACTAACCCTCACAGATTCAACCTGCATGGGCAAAGATTGCACAACCAGCTAATCAAAGGGTTCACTTAAAACTCCTGGAGGATCACCGAGGCTTTGTACACACTTCCACATACTAGGCATGATGCTTTTTAAGGGGTTTTGTTTTATAAACATTCTCATTTAGAGGTTTGCGCAACTCTCCAGTGACTGCATCCATTCATAAAGTGGCAAAACCACCGCAATGTTCATTTTTCAAGTATAGCATAACATTGGCAAAGAGACATGAAGAGGCATGAATTTCTATTAATATGAAGATTTCCTCACTGCTTACCAGGTTGAAAGCTTCACAATATTGCAGTTATATGACAGTGAAGTTAAATGAATGAAACTTCAAAAACAGGCTGTCATGGGTTTGACTGTTTTGAGGAAACCAAACTGTTTTCTAAAGGTTTTAAAGCACCAGTACCTCAGAGGGATCAGTGAGCTCCTGGTCTGGATGGAAGTAAGCTGTGTCTGCAGGCAATCTGTTGGCAACATGTTGTTTGTCCAATGTGGTTTCTTGGACAGCACCCTCTGAATGAATAAAGAGAGAGCTGACAACATTAAGAGCAAGGTATCACATCTGTATGTGAGAATGAGGGGAAGAACATCTGAGGTGAATTTCTTTTTAACATAAGTGTTGCATGGGAAAGCATTGGCTGAAGGGAAGCATTAGATTCTCAATACCCAACTCCACTGTTCAGGCATACCGTGTGTTGTGAGATATGTTGTATCATCTTCCACTGCTCACAGGACCCCATTCAGCAGAAAAAACTCCATCATCCTCATTCATCCACAGCCATAACCCATGAGTGCAAAGTATATAGTTTACACTTTATTTGAAGAGTTAGCTTCCTTGGTCCTTTTAAGGTGATCACTTATACTGTATATTTTCATTGGAATTTGGCAGCGGTAAAGTTTATTTTACACATATCAATCAAAAATCGCCTGTTCTTTTGCAGCCTCATGTGGCCGAGCATTACATAACCCTTCAAACTGTATTCATTAAAGGGACCTTGCCAAAAAAATGAAAAACACTGGACTTTCCTTTGAAGGGCAATTTGTCTTCATCCATCATTCATATTCTCCGTGCGCTATTTGTCATTTAAACATTTTTTTATGCAAATAGATGAGCATCAGAGAGAAGTAAGAAAAGCCTCAGCATTCCTGGCTGAATCACGCGGCTCGCTTCGGTCCGGCAGCTCCCCGCCCTGGAACACTCTGAGGACACACTGGGAGACCAAACTGGACACCAGACCAGACGGACGATTGGACGATTGGGAATATTGTGGAAAACCGTAAATATTCCCCCATCCAAATGTGCTGACACAAACCACTCCAAAGTTTAGTGGAGTGTTTTTTTATGAGGAAATGTGAGCAGTGACTGTCCAGGCTGAGTCATGGTGGTCAGGCCACAGTGTTTACAGTTTCACTTTGAGAGAAACACCCAAAAAAGACCAATATAGATCATTACTACTATATATAGTCAGTGTACTGATTGTATAAGTGGCTGTTGAATGTATATTTAGGTGGACATACAATATAATAATATAATTTTACTTATTTTTCTCATATAAATGTATCTACACAGTGATCAGAGATAATGGGCTAAGTCTGAGCTTAAAATTGTATATGATTTCTTATGCCACAAACAGGAATTTTCTCAATTCACTTCTACATAAGAGCAAGTAAGACAAACCTTTGCAAACTCTTTGCAGTAATTATTGTTCAGACGTTGTGTTAGCCAAAACCAAAGTCACACATCCCACTGTGGCCGATTCTGAAGAGACCAGTGTAAAAACACATCTGTCTCCGAACTTTCAAATGTGGTTTTGATCATCTGCCTTTTTTTTTTTTTTTTTTTACAAAAAGCTCTTTTTGGCAAAGCAGATAATAAGGCAGAGCAAAATAAGAGTGAGCAAAGTGTGTGTGTGTGTGTGTGTGTGTGTGTGTGTGTGTGTGTGTGTGAGAGAGAGAGAGAGAGCAGAGTGATTAGAGTGTGGGTTTAAAAAGGCCATTCACAGTTTCTAAATTCATTGGCAAGCAGACCAGCACCATGCCTATGTCAAGCCTATCTGCACTAATGCACTTTGATAAACAACTTGTTCAGGTCCGTCAGTCATGTCAGCCAGAAGCTCAGCACAGTTGGCAGGTTGGAAAATATTATTTTGTCATTTGCGTTGGAATGGAAAATACAAAAAAGAAGATCTTGTAATTCCGGGCAGATGTGCATGGTTTCTATTGAAGCTGATTTCTTTTTATTCAATTTTCTTTTTGAATTCTTCAACCCCAGAATTCCAGACGCGAGTGATGGTGGGTTTTCAACTGACAGCTGCTTTGTAGAAAACAGACAATAATTTCAATATTGGTCGAATTAAATGACTAATACCAGAGCAAGCCAAACTTATGGCTCAGAGCTCTGCAATGAGATTTTAAATAGTTGCTCTTTGATTCGCTAAGCTTCCCGAGCCGGTTCAGAGATTGCCAGGCAACGTGATGTAATTATGTCGGGATCAGCCAGACAGTTCTGTCACTGACTCGTGGTCGCCATCTTGCATCATCTGGCAATGGAGCTTCTGTATATAAAAACTGCAGGCGTCAAGGCTCCCTGTCCTAACCCAAGAGCTGTAAAGGGTCGTATGAATTCTCAATATTGAATTTCCAAGGATCAAAGTTCAACTCTCCAAATTCAACAATGGTTTCCCCCCATGGAAATGAACAAATAGGTAAAGGGTTTGGTTTCCTTCCATGTGCCTATCTGAGCTGCTCAGTCACTGCTCAGGTGTTCCCAAAACAGGAAAGGAAATCTTTCCAAAACCAATTAAAGTGATCAGTTACAGTGAAATTACAGTGTCACCCAGTCAGGTCAGCAGTCTGGGGAAGTTACTGTTTATTTAATTGGGGGAGAAAGGTGAGTTAAGTGATACAGACGGACGCACAGCGAAGCGGATAACAGGAAAAGTGAAGGGTAGAGTAAGAGACCGGATGCAGGGGAGATTTTGTCGAAGAGACGGTCGCGGAGTATGAGGGAAAACGGAGAAGGAAGAGGGGGAAAAGACTTCAAAGGAGGCCCCGTTTCAGAGTTTATTTTATAGTGAATTAATGTTATCTTGTGTAATGAAGGGGAGAGCCAGACGTTGCGGTGGGCGAGGGGAAGGGGGGGGGGGGGGGGGGGGGGGGGGGGGGGGGTGTTAGGGTGTTGGATGGTGTGGGTTTGTGTGAGTCCACTCAGCAGGGCCTCATACAATGCCCCTCTCTGTCTGGCCCGCTCGGCTGACTATGGTCTGATACTCCCTCACATACCCCGCCACACCCCTCCACCCTCCCTTTACCACCAGATATGCTCCGGGGCTGGAGCAATACGGGGGTTTGGGCCTCCGTGTGTTTTCTCTTTCAAGCTGAGCTCGGCCTCTCGAAGAGAAAAAAGGGCCGTCTGGTGACCTTGTGGTGGAATCTTACCTTTCCTGCTCTGGCAAAGGCAGCTACAGTATATCCTTCTAAGTATGAACATTATCCACCTGTACTTAGCGCAGTGGATCGCATGCAGTGTGCAGAGCGCTTTGGAGACTGTTTTGAACTGATGTCGGAAAGATATTCAGGTCCTGATTTGACCAAATGATGCAGGTAGCAGCTACGGACTCAACTTTCATTTTGGTGCTATATTTACCCGGGCTTTAAATGACATCAGCATCTACTCAACGTTGAAATGTTTGATGGGGTCCGTCTGCAGGTGTGCAAACCTGAAACCAAGCGAAATCCCGTCTTACCTGCCTCCTTGTTTTTCTAGCTGCAGACCGGGATTTCAGCTGCAGCCACTGCTCGATGCTGAAAAGGCTCATTTCCCTCAATGTGGCAGGCAAGGCCGGACACACCGCAGCTACTCTCTCGGTATCAAGTATCCGCTGGCATGCCATCCGAGAATTACTTTGGGGCGTATAAAGCCCTTCTAGCCCCTTAGGTATATCCGAAGCTGCAGACCCCGGGTTTGTTCAGCTCGAGGCCGTTGGGTAGAAAACGTGCTGTTCCAGGTTTTGGGGGGACCTGAGGTGAATTCCCCACATGTGCTCGATCTTGATGGAACCGTGCGATCGGGCCGTTCCGGGGCCATCTATCAGTGTCTATTAGAGAAACAGCAGAGCCTGGTGAGGCGACTGTCACAGTGAGCATCTGTTGAGCTGTTATATAACGTTTAATGAGGCTGCGGTTTGGAGTCTGGCTTCTGACAGCGCAGCGCTGTGCTGAGGGGCTAAGGAGGAATACTGGCCTGTCCTGCCTGCCTGTATGGTTTATCTAGCGCTCGCTTATGAATGTGCACAAACTGACAAAGACACACACACATAATATGGAAATCAGAATCATTTTGTTGGCTAAGAACATTAGCATATACAAGGAATTTAGCTTAGTGGTTGCTTGTGTACATTGTTAAAAGACAGAGAAGAATTAAAAAACAATATAAAACCAATAAAAAACAGTAATATAAAACCAATATAGAAACAGTAGACAAACAAATGCATGCACACATTAGAATTATTTTTTTTGTACCCAAATACCAAGTGTATGCTGTGCAGATGCTGATGGGTAAGCAGTTTGCAGGGGCTAAATTTCAATGTACATCGTAAAGGACTTTTTACACACAGAGGCACATGTACACACTCATGCACACACACACACACACACACACATATCGCAGATGCACGGACACACGCAGATATCAGCTTCCCACAGCTCCTCTCGCACTTTTATGATTGCTTTTCCGTTCCCTCTTCTTCCCTCTTCCCTCTCGGAGTGATGACAGATATTCCTGTGTGGTGGAGGACAGTCGCGTCCGCGGAGCAGAGCCGGAGACGGACTGATAACAGCATGTCTGGCTGTCCCGGGTCCCTGCCCCCCGGGGGTGCTGTCATCAGTAGACGTCGTTCCCAATCGACTGAGGAAGAGGCCTCTCTCTGCTCCAACACTGTGGAAGACAGTGAGCAGTCAAAGGGCACCATAACGTGGCTATTAAAAAACCATTACTGTACACTTTTGGGGACTCTGTGTTCTGTACTGTTGGACAGATGCAGGTGTTGAGAAGTACATGAAAACCATCAGGACCATGATTTTATTTCCTGCTGTTTCTTGTTTTTTTTTTATGTGTGTCTATCTTTGGTGCTCAGCGCTCTTTGCTGTGGTGTTTCTGCACTGCTCTTCCCAGAGATCACCTGTCAATCAAACAGTGTGTCCAGTACTGTGACATCTTTTTCCTTGGATTTTCTGTCGATGCAGTTTGAGTTTCTTTTCTTTATCTGTTCAGCCATGGTGGCTATCACTGCTCATGCTAACTACATGCTAACAAAACACTGTTGCTGCTGGAAACGTAAAACGCATCACTTTCTGTGCGTCAGAGGATTTTTCCCAGGAAAGACTTACCCGACACCAGGTGTTTACAGCAAATGGAAAAGCTTTCATGAACTGGCTATAGGTTGAATTAGTGTTATAGTGTAACAGAGCTTGAATGTGATTCCACTTGCTACAAGTAACAAGTCGCGAGGTAGGTTGTAGCGATTGAATTTAATATGTCTTAAAGTGCTAAATTTGTTGTATTGCATTGAATAATATATATGATTCCACTTGCTACAAGTAACAAATCGCAAGGTAGGTTGTAGCGATTGAATTTAATATGTCTTAAAGTGCTACATTTGTTGTATTGCATTGAATAATATATACGGCTAGCTAGCTAGCTATCTAAAATGATTTGTCAGTCTTTTGTAGTGTGCTGAGTCTGTGTGCATTTATTTACATGAAAATGGCACAGATTATAACTTAATTTCTAAAAACGGCACAGAACAGAAAGTAGCAAGTGGTTTGATAAGTTTCTGTCAATGTATGGAGACATCAGAGGAGGCCTTAAGTTCTCATTATTGTGTAAAATGTAACATACAACTGTGCAGAGTTGTTGTAAACAGCTTGGGCCAGCGTAGTATCACGCTCAACAGTGTGCTGTGTATGCAGGGTATTAAGTGTGTGTGGGCAGTATTCACGTGCGTACTCACTGTTTATGTCCATAGTAGAAGAAGAAGAAGAAGAACTCACACCAAGGTGCAGTAAGCTGCTGAATAATGTTCACCACTGAAACAGAAAAACAAATGCCAGCTGTTCCTACACAGACAACCACGGACACACCAAAGAACTTTCACTTCACTCAACTCGACTCTTCTCATTTACACCTTACCATAAAAACAGACCCCTCCAGTGTGTGTTAGTGTGTATATGTCACACATACACTCAACTCCTGGAGCTCTGAAAACAGACTTTGGAGGTGGTCGGCTGGGGTCGGTAAGGGAGCCATGTGAGGGAGAAGGAAAACAAACCTGGCGGACCCAAACACTGCGCTGGATACAATGAAGAATTGGTCCTGGGAATGCTGAAGAATTCGCAGTTCAACGAGTCCAAGCAAAACACTATTTAATATTTCAAATCAAAGAGTCTTTTTCTCTGATAGTTGCAGAGTGCAGGGTCAGCCACAAATAACAACCATGGAGCTGGTAGAGCTGGTGGAGTCAGTGTCTTTCTTAAGGCCACGTCTGTATCGTAGACACTTGTGGATCACACCCTGAGAACTTCTGGGTACAGCATGTTCTCTCTTAACACTTGGCTGTCTCATTTTCATCCATCATTCATGAGTTTTTTTGTGTTTCTTTCAAGCATCCATGATTTTTTATAGTAGTAATCCGTAACATTTTCATGAAAGCTTTGACATTTGCTGTTCTAAACACCTAGTGTCTGATATATGTCTGGTACACAAGAAGTGATGCATTTTACATTTCCAGTTTGTTGGAATAAATTGCAGAAGAACTGGCTAGTTAGCATGAGCAGCGATAGCCACCATGACTGAACAGAGAAAGAAAAGAGCGCCACCTACAGAAATTCAAACTTCATCAACAGGAAATCCAAGGTAAAAGCAACAAAGATGGAAAGAACTTTCTGATTACCACTTTAATGTTTGAGTGTTTTTCATGAGTACCTCTCATCATGATTCTGTTTTATCTGTGTGGGTAAAATGCACATATTTTTCCATTAAATTCCACCCCCACTCTCTTGTCCACTTTCCTCCCCAGTACCTCCTCTCTCTCTCCGATGAGGGTCAAGGGAACAGAGGCCGGCCTTCAGGCTGCCTCGGTGAGGCCTCCGGCTGGGTTGGGTCTCTCTAGAGGCCTCTGGCCCACTGCTCCCTTTCCCTCCTTTCCAAATGAAGTGGGTAAAGTAAACAGGCTTGGAGGGAGGGGGCAAGGCTGGTGGAGAGAGCTGTAAGACAGGCCTGTGGTTGTCAGCGGGCAAAGAGGGACTCTTGCCAAACAGTTGCAGGGTGTGAGTGAGCGAGTAAGCAGAGCGAGTCAGAGTGTGTTTGTGTGGAGTCGAGATCAGGCCCAGTTTACTGTGTGCTGCCGCATTCAGGACAAAGGCAAAGACGCGGCTTACTGTACTTCTTTGCTTCCCCAATCATTCGCCTCATTGCCCCGTCTTAACTGTGACAACAAGAGGTTGCAGGATGGATTTGGATGAGTTTTGGAAGATACCACCAGTTGCATAACATATCTTATGCTATTTGTTGGCATTTGTTGGACACTTCTATCCAACGCATCTTACAGTATTAGTGCACACATGTTTAGCAGGGGTGGCTCCAGTGCGAATTGAACCCCCAATCCTGGCAGTATTAATGCCACGCTCTACCCATTGAGCTACAGTGGGAATTGAACCCCTAACCTTTGTTGTGTTAATGCCTTTCTCTCATTGAGCTACAGTGGGAATACAACCACCTAACCCTGGTAGTGTTAGTGCCTTGCTTTACCCATTGAGCTACAGTGGGAATTGAACCCCTAAACCTAGTAGTGTTAGTGCCATATCCTACCCATTGAGCTATAGTGGGAATTGAACCCCTAACCTTGGTAGTGTTAGTGCCTTGCTCTACCCATTGAGCTACAGTGGGAATTGAACCCCTAACCCAGGTAGTGGTAATGCCTTGTTCTATCTATTGAGCTGCACAGGGAATTGAACTCCTAACCCAACCCTGGTAGTGTTAGTGCCATGCTCTACCCATTGGGCTACAGTGGGAATTGAACCCCTAACCCTGGTAGTATTCATGCCTTACTCTACCTGTGAGCTACAGTGGGAATTGAACCTCCTAGTCTGTTCAGCTACAGGACCACAGTAAAAGACCCAGAGGTGAGCGGCCAGCTAGAAACCATTTCCTCTCAACGGCAAATCCAGACATCACATCGGCCCCTGTAGAGGATGGAGGAGGGCACCGTAGGTGAGTGTTTATGAGTGTGTGTGTGTGTGTGTGTGTGTGTGGATCTGCACGTGCCCTGGCACCGCACTAGTGAGTAAATATGACAGAGTGAGATACGAGCCTCGGAGACGGCGCTGACCCAGATCTGAAGACAGAAGGCCTCACATACGTACCAAGGTACAGTATCTAATTCATATGCTGTTCACGCCGTATGCAGGAAGAGGATGTGAAGGCCTGGGGCTGAGCCATACCACAAGGATGTGATGGTCTGCTCTGACCCAACTCAAATGGACTGAAATGGGTCTCTTCAGTCTTGCTGACGAGGTAATATGTTGATTGAATTTCACAGATTGCAATAAAAATAAATAGATTTTGTCTTAGGATCATAGTGCTAAATCAGTTTGTTGATATATAAGGCTGATATTGGACCATTATTAAATATTGGATATTAGCCAATCAATGTCGTCCACCTCCAGCATGATGGAAGTTCCACCCTGACCACAGCTACATAAAAACACTCCTGACAAACCTGCAGTGAAATTTTATTTTCATTGCAAATTTTATTCATTCATTTAATTGTTCAATAAAGTTGTTTGTAAATTAATTCTTTATTTAAATATGTAAAATCTATCCCAGAGTTTCCCTATCATTGAATAGGTGTGGTGGGTCACCCTGCCTTAAAGAGCTGCTAACCCAGCAAATATTATTTCATTGGTCTGGGTTTCAATGGAGAGTTTTAGTGTCACATGGTCTAAATTTCTAATGTAATAACTGTTTCAGAGGCTTATCCACCCAGAAAAAAATTCAAGGGGAAACACTGAATCCCTGCAATATGTGGGCATGAAAATAGTCATGTGTAAGATACTCTGTATTGGCACAAAATAATATTAAATATCAGTATCAGCCTTCAAAAACCCATTTCGGTGGAACCCTAGGATCATACTCTTAAAAGCTATTTCATTCCAGCAGTGGCCACTTTCAGTTATTTACAGTAAATAACAGAAGGATGTACAAATGCATATTTGGTGCATAGCTCCAAATTCATTCCTTCCTGCAAAATCAGAAAAGTTATCACCCCTGATTCTTGTTGAGAAGTGAATATGTATTGAAGTTCTCACAGTTCCCACATAAAATTGGTTGCTATTGCTATAATAGGGTTAACTCTGGTCGAAAAGTAAAAATGTCAACAGTCCACAGAGTTCACGAGGGTGACGGAGAGAACCCAGTCATCGCTGGTTATCAGCCTATAAACACCTCAGTCCACCAGGAGAGAGCTAATACTGGTATAGACGGACCAGAAAACACCTAGAAACACACATTATGTTGCTATGTCTGTCTTTCTGCCTGTCTCTATTTTCTCTCTCATTCTCACCCTCTCTCACACGCACATTAACAAACCTTTCACTGACAACACTCTCAGTCCCACTGTGGCACTTACAGTAGAAGGCAGTGGAACAACTGTGAACGCTACAGTGAAATACAACAGCAAACAGCAAAGACCACCTACGAAATTTGCAAGGATCAAAAATAAGAGGTATGTTAACAGCAGTGTAAATATATGCACAATTATCCCATTTGTTAATTTGGTAATTGCCTTTTATGTGATTGCGCTACTGTGGGTAATGTTTTGATTGGGGTAACACCTACTAAAATGATAAATAACGCGATCATGCACTCCAGAAACTCTCATGCAAGCCTGTAGGGTGCCTTGTAATAGGCAATCATTAAGTGCTGGTTAATCTGGGGTGAGGGATGACATCATGTAGGGGGCCATAACCTGTCTAAGCAGGAACGTATTGTCGATTACTCATTAACAATCTGGTACCGCTTAGGTGATGATTTCACTGGGAGCTGAAGAGGCCAAACTCTTTAACCAAAAGGTTAATTTCAATTGCGTGAACTCGTGCTCTTTGGGTCCGAGTGGCACCCCGGCCTGGACAGAGGCCCGTGGCATGTCAAACCTGACCTTCTCATTCAATATTGTGTTTGGAAGGGAAGGCTCACTTGGCTGACACACACACTCCTAATCCACCCTCCTCCTCCCCCCGATATATCTGGCCCCCTCTAAGACTTGGCCTCGGCCGGTGCTGGCGCGTCACGCTGCGAGAAGCTGCCGCGTCTGACAATGGCTCGACTTGTTCGGGCGGGGACTTTGACCTTACGGGCGGCTCGTGAGGTCCTCCCGCACGCCCGGACCGCTGCGTGCCGATGTCGCCCTGGAACACCTACCTGCGCCGTCCAGGCCCCGCTGCACATGAAATGGGCCAAATCAAAGGGCTGATTCTACTGCATCGCTCCCCTACAAAGATGCTGTTGATGCGCTAGGGCCAGACGTCACTGGCAAACGGGACTTTTTGGCTGAGGGAAAGTGCTGAGCTCTGTTTTCCCCTGATGCATTTTTGACTTCTGGATTCATATTTTACTGTCAGGCTTCCAGGTGCTGGGGTAAATATATGTATTCTCCTTTCACGGACATTCAAAGAGACATCCTGCAGCCGTTTGTGAAAGGTCTCTGTATTCACATTACATTATTCAGTCACTGTATCATTTGAATAAATGTGGAAAATTAAGTTCTTCCATCAAAGTAATTGCTTGCAATGCATGACTAGTTTCCCATTCCCCTGTTGGATACTGTGAATGGATTTGCTCTCAAATTATATCAACACCTGTTAAAAGTAATGCTCTAACACGAGTGGATATTAGAGATTATGATGACATAGTTTTTTGGCAACTTTGAGCCTTTGGCGCTTTCGCCTGCTCCTCTGCACTTGGAGACATTGTAGATCACGCTCCATCTCACCTCTGCCTTGTTTTATGTGTGAAGTAAACGTGAGATCTTTTCACTTCGGCTCGAAACAAGGATCAATCCAATCTGCCGTCCCACAACCAGAAACTTAAGTTACTGCTCTCATTTTACTGCTCCTCCTAAGGCCGGGGTTGGTTTTTTAGCCATGGGACCACAGTAAATTTGAGAAATTCAGTCTTGTCTGATGGAAACTTATTGCTATACTTATTGCTCTTGTCATTTTGGGACCCATTTTTACTCCTTTCCCACGCTTTAATAGACAATTCTAGGACCATTTTCATAATTCAGGGCTAAACTGAACCCATACTGTCCAGGCCCAAATTTATTCTCCTCACATTACCAAGTTCCAGAAACTATAGTGAGTGGCTGACCAGGCCAGTATTCAGTTAAAGGTGCTGTGTGTAGCATTTTAACATCAATAAAAGCATTCATTTTGAGACATTAGTATAAATACCGTAAACAACCAAGACCATCGCTGAGAAGATTGGCAGCTTCTACACTGCATTTCACATTGTGAGCCACTAGGCTGGATTTGGAGGGAAATCTGCTGGATTGCTTTATGGCACAAAACAGGAAGAGGGCGCTGTTCTTCCAGAGCAAACAAAGCTAAATCGTTCAGAGTTTCTGGCAATGGCAGATGGTGGAAGGACTTTCAACATGTTTGTCCTCAGTAAATACAAAAATGCAGGTGAACATCCTCTTCATGGCAGGAAGCAATGGGGTTTGTGGGAAATGTGTTTTAATTTTGAGAAACACTAGCACTAACAATACTACTGGTGTAAGACAGAGGCGACCAATGGTCTTGATCATGGTCTCATTTGTTTACAGAAATTATACCAAGGTATGAATGTTATATTGAACTTCAAAAATGCTGCACATAAAACCACATTTTTAAGCAAACAGGGTGAAAATTAACAGACAGCAGGGTGGGCTTTGTCAACTATGTACATTATACATGTTAGGGATGTCACATAGACACACACAGACACACACACACACTCAAGACATATCTGTAGACAGATACAATTTGCCAAGCTGCTGTCGTGTGATGATGAGTCACCTGAACCGGAGAATAATGAGTTCTCCCAATGCTTTGCTCCACTTCAGTTGGCTGGCACTTTCTTCAGCACCTGCTTAAGTTCTCAGTTGGATATGCACAGTGATGACATGACAGTGCGTTAATCTCTTACATGGTTCACTTCTCAGATTCAGTTGGCTGAGTAAGCATCCAGAGGCCAGAGATCTGCACTATGGAATTCTCTTTCCTGCATTAGTGAAACCTTAATGATCCCTGTGGGGGAATGTGGGTCATCACAACAGCAGAGAATAGAATATACTGTAGATAAGGATAAGACAAATAGAGTACTGAAGATAATACAAGTAATTACAACAACCAAACATCACTGACAAATTTACAGATTGAACTTAGAAAGCCACACTTCTTTTTCTGCCTTCCGTTTACAGTGAGATGCGCTCGGAATAAACATGTTTCATATGTGTGTGAAGGCAGCGAATTAAGTCCTACGTTGCCTCTCATATGTCATCTCCCATCCGCTGACTGCATCACATGTCAACAGGGATCTGCCTGCCTGCTTGTGCTGCTGACGAACACTTGGCCTGACAGCCGTGTGAACGCCTGCAGGGAGAGGAGGAGGATATGTGGGAAAGAAGGGCATGGAGGGGGCTTACAGAGGGCAACACCTGCTACCTCGGTTAGAGCAAGCTAGCTTGAAGTAGATCAGCAATCTTCATTCATTCGTATTTGTAGTCATTCATTATTTTGTCATTACTGAAATGAGAGAAGATGAGCAAGTTAAAGCTGCACTAGGCAAGCAGAGAAGAATGTCCCATTGCTTCTGATTGAAACGCTGTAGATTCAGTCTATTTGCCCAAATTAATTTTTGGTGTCTTCTCAGAAGGTAACGAATCAGAATTTAAGAGCAAAAAACAAACAAAGCTGGACACACCAACGATGGCTGAACCTCTTCACTTCCTCCACCAGACACCAAGAAGACATTTAGTTAAGTCACATGACATTATTGCTTGGTTCTGAAGTAGCGAAATTCAAACAGATATGGTTGCCTAGTGCAGCTTTAAAGTAATAATAATAATAATAATAAATCGCAGTACTGAAACTGTGCTGTTTGAGCACAGTTCAGTGCTAATACAAGGTGTTGCTGTGAATTTTGGCACTCAGACAATCAGACAAAGCGCTTGCAGCCAGGGGGTGAAATTCCAAGGTGAGGTTCATTTGCGGTGAGACATTTGTCGATCTGAAGCTTCGCATCTCATACCAGACTGTTTCCACACACTGAAGCAGGCTGTTTCTGCTTAGCGCGTGCTTTGATAGAAATATTACCAGCATCTGTAGTCACTCTTGTTTTAAAGAAAGAATCAGTACCACTTGCCTTTAAAATAACTTCCCATTTAACAAAAAAAGCTGTCTTCTGCAAGTATGTTAATCTTTACACACAAAGAATGGCGGATATGTCAACAACCCTTTTGGGCATGTTGAAGGGCAGAGAAAATAAATCACCCCAGACAGGTTTTCAGAAAGTCTTATATGTGGTATTAAGAGATTTTCAGACCGATGGAGCCTCAAAGTATGCGCTCTAAAAACCTCAGAAGTTAAGGTATCCAGAATGAGAAAGCACTGGGTTACATAGCAGGTCTGATACTTTCACTGCAAGGCTGTGTTCCTAATCTCGATGCACGCATCAGCATGAATGCTAGATTCATATCTGTCCTCTCAGGTGTTTTGCTATTTTGTACGCATCTGGTTCTGGAAAAACAGTGAAAGTATACCTGCACACTGATTTCCACTGCTGATATGCTTTTGATATGCAACTTCTCGGGAACTTCTCTTTTCAAGGGAATATTGTGTGATGACTTTAGTTTAAAAGCTTTCACAAGTAAAGCTAATTGTGTGCAAGGTTCAGCATGTAGGTATTCTGTCTCTTTTGTTGTTTCAGATTGACTCACTTTTCCTCTGAGTCTGTTTCAAGATGTTTCATGATGCATTTGCTTGGAATTGTTTCCCTGCAACAAAGGCAAGTTTGACTGTCCCCTGTTTTTTTGGTTTTGTTTTGTTTTATAGAGGAAATGCCACTGTTTGCATGAGAGGAACATCCCCCCAGCATTGCAAATGCACACACGGAGAGAGAGAGAGAGAGAGAGAGAGAGAGAGAGAGAGAGAGAGAGAGAGAGATGGACAACTCATGACAAGAAAATGAAGAAATGAATTTGCCTCCCTATTAGTTTTGGTCATGCCAATTGGAAAAATACAAAAAAATGGCCACAATGATACACAGCCAAAATGGTACAAACTAGCACTCATGCACACGCACACACACACTCACTCACACCCAAGCCATTCCGTTCTCCCTTATACTTTGCCAGAGAATGTTCAATATCTCAATCCATTACTCTATTTCTATCACTCAGGAATGACGGGAAGCTCATGAATGACCGTCCAAGCGCGAGGCAGGATACGGCTCCGAAAACAAATAACTCGGAGCTAATTTCCGACGCTGATCACAGTAACAGGCCTCGGCCACAGACTCGGCGTCTGGAACCCGGAGCTATTGTCTGGGAGCCGAACCGCAAGCTCGGCGTAAACGACGGAGATCGATTCGGACATGTGTGCCCCCCCCCCTTTGTTTTAACTGCGCCATGTGCCGCAGCAGAAGAAGCCTCCTGGCGCGTGTGACGCATGTGGGCAGCGCTGACATGCAGGGGACAATTTGCGTGAGGGGGGGGGGGGGGGGGAGGTGGATGTCGTCCCGTCTGGTAGCGCAAATGTTTACATGCATCCACTTTGTTACAGCAATTACAGATTTTCCAGTAAATGTGATGGAAAAAAACACATCAATTTGCCTGGCCCATCATCTCCCATGGGATGTTTGCACCAGCCGCCCACTGCTGACCTGCTACGAGACACATAGTGCAA
Organism: Centroberyx gerrardi; assembly: GCF_048128805.1. NCBI lineage: Eukaryota > Metazoa > Chordata > Actinopteri > Beryciformes > Berycidae > Centroberyx > Centroberyx gerrardi. Next base: position 6,586,548 of record NC_136014.1, read on the forward strand.
AGATAAAATACCTTTTCAAGGACCCCCCCCCCTCTCTCTGCCTTCTCACATATTTTGTGGTTAGAGGCTTTGATAGGCATGTTTGCTCAACTGGTGTGTCTGCAGTCAACGCTCTGCAGCACTGAAGGCGCTCTGTCTTCTCTCTGCAGTTAAAACCGGCGGTTCTGAGGGACAAGAGATAGAAGGGAGACAGAGAGAGGAGAGAGAGGAGAGGGAAACAGAGAGAGGAGACAGAAGGAAAGGAAGAGGAGGAAAAGAGAGAGACGGTCAGAGAGAGACAGATAGTGAGTTGAGATGATGGTGCTGGACTGCAGGAGCTCCGGCGCAGCACAGTATCAGCCTGTTCCATGCGTCCTAGGCTATCACAAAGATACTCTTATGCTGGAGCGTAAGCTGGAGGTGCAGACATCCAAGTGTGTCACGGGGGGTATCAGTGAAAAAAGAAACAAGTTCAAGTGGTGCTCTTATGGAAGGATGTGTTGTTTCCGACGAATGAGTCGGAAGTCAGTTTGACATAGTGGGGATGATGCTTTTCAGTGGGTTTCTCAGTGATGTCACTGGCTGGAGAAACTGACAGTTATAAGCTTTAAAGTAATAATCTGTGACATTTTCATACAAATAAATGTCTGTTTTGCTACTCTCTATCGCTGATTGCTATAACACAATAGTGATTCAACCAATTGCCAGTTCAAGAAAGCTTTTACATTTGATGTTCCAAACATCCAGTGTCAGGTAGGTCTTTCCCCCTGAAATGAGTCCCACTCCGGCCCTGGTAATGTGTTTTACATTTCCAGCAGCAGCAACAGACATTTGTTTGCAATAAATAGAAGAACTGGGTAGTTATCATGAGCAGTGATAGCCACCATGGCTGAACAGACAAAGAAAAGAGAAACTCAAACTTCATCAACAGGAAAAAGACATCACAGTACTGGACACACTGTTTGATTGACAGGTGATCTCTGGGAAGTGCAGTGCAGAAACACCACAGCAATGAGTGCTGAGCACCAAAGATGGAGCAAAATAAAAGAGTTATAGCCCGGCAGTGTAAGTTTATAAAAGTTCAAATGAAGCAGAGCACATCCGGGGATAAAAGAAATTTGTATTCCTGGAAAGAATACAAAGCATGTTCTAATGCGTGATAATGCTGACATTTTAGAACAATTAAAACCTCATAACATCAGCCTCAACTCTTCCTGTGTGACTGGAGAGTAGGACTTCCCAGACTGGAGGCCTGATCTGCCTCTGTATACAGTAGGTTTTAGCCTGATCTTCAAGTGGATCAATCAAATCCCAGCATTCCAGAGGAGCCGTTTCCCCGACGCTCTGGATGAATCCCTGTACGGGCCCTGGAGGAGGGGGGCCCGGCGACTCAGGAATGTCCTGGGACACCTTATCTGATGGGCCCTGGCTCTGTAGTACCACTGGCTGGTAAACTGACCCCAGTTGGCCCTGGCCTGAGGAACATGTTGTACCCCTCGAGGCCCCCTGGAGACTCTCTGGCCCTCCGAGGCCCCCGGCCCCTGCCTCAGTCATAGCTTGATAGTTATCAGGGAGGCTCGACAACTTTAATGATTCACACGGACCATTCCCACCTGCCGAGGTGGCCCCTGTCTGGTAGAGACTGCTTGTTATGTAACTCTCTGAAGTTTTCTCTGTTACTCAGGAGTCCAGAGGTGCCATGCAGCCCTGTGGATGGGGTGGAATGTCAGTTGTAAAGCCTCTCCTATGGAAATTACACATGAGCCTAAATAAAAGCTGTATGGTATTGTTGATGTACATTTAATTGCTGGAGCCAGATGCGAAAGAGCTGCAAGTCTGGAAAACAGGTTCGTAAAGCCAAAAGAAATCTTTTGTCCATCAAAAGAAATCACTTGTACGCACGTGTCTCCAGAGCTTAACCTTCTGGGATTTATCAAGGCAATCATCAAAACAGAATTACTGGTATGAGAGGAAATAAATGCACTTCTTAATTGGGCTTCCTCACAGCGCTCTCAAATAACTTTGGTTTTGGGTCCTTTTGGTAAGTTCTCCTTTTTTTTTTCCCCCTGAAAAAGTTTCTGTCAAGTCGTTATTTGGTTGTTATAGAAAACACAGCAGCTTTTCCTTTGGTGGCTGAATGTCTTACTGCACTTGATCTTTACTGTTTGGTTTGGAGTGCAGTAAAAAACCATAGCTGCTGCCGCATGTAAGAGTGTTTTCCAAGCGAGAGGAAAGGTAAGCCTCGGTGGCTTTCTCAGAGGAAACCCCCCACAGAGCGCCGTTACAGATAGTTTGTGCCCTCTGCCCGCAGCGCGAGAGCAGAAATAAATAAGTTCCTTTCCAATTTCGATAATGACGGAGTAAATGGATGTAAAATGGAAACATCGCAAAGTTTTACATACGCTGCGGCAAAGCCGTTCCAAGCACTGGAAGGAGAACAGAGGTGCGAACGTATCCAGAGTGAACCACAGAGAGCGGCGCGGCCAAAGCCTTGTGACAAAAATGAAGAAAAGCCTCTGGAACCGTTTGTAGCTTTGAGTCAATGGATGCGGTGGTGAAATTATTTTGGCACTGATGAATCCTTTTTCCATCCCTAAATATACTTTAACGTCTTCATCTGTTATTTTATTATGTAACATAGGAGCGCCGGCCCCCTCGAAAAAAAGAAATTCCTTGCTCGGATGTGCCAAAGCAAATCCACAGGAGCGGGCCGAGCAAGGTAAACGCAATTGAAATGCCCTTCCTCCTCGTTAAACGTATGAAAACACATCAAGCGAGGAGGGGCGGATTTGCATGAGACGGTACAGCCAAAACGTGGACAGGGGCGATCCTCCTCACGTGCATTTTTGGGGGGCCCCCAGGTAAAAAAAACATTCAACTGATGCCCGGATATGCCGAAGCATTCGGCTAAAAGACTAGCTTGAGGGGGGCTGGGGAGCGCTGAACCCTCCCTCACAAAGGCACCATTCTGTGGGTGCAGAGAGAGGAACAGCAACACCCAAGGAAAGTATGAGACACTAGATGTTCAGGTAAACATTTCCAAGGGCTAAATTTGACATCGCACATATAGGGTGCCGTGCGCTTCTTCCTCCGCTCTCCTCCTCATCCTCACGGCGCAGAATGGAAGAGATGCAAACAGAGATCTGGCAGACGGCCCTGTTTATTTTCCCTCTGCGCTGAGCCCTATGTGAAAACATTCCAGGCGAGGGCGAAGGCGGATGAGGGATCGGGACTGCGAGAGAGAGAATTAAGGGGATTGTAGGTGTGAGAGACAAAAAAAGAGAGCGAATGTGCAGTTAGGGGTATGCATAAGGTGGGGGGGTGCAGGAGGACGGACGCAGGGCAGCGAGCCAGGACGGACAGACCGCGAGCGCTCCCTCTCAAACAGACAGCCGTGTGTTCGGCAGGAAGCGGAGCGGGGGGGCCCTCCCCTCCCTCGCCCATGAAAGCTGCTTCATAAATTGGTAAACCTAGAAGGGAGCGGGCCGCTCTCTCTCTCCCCCCGCGGCGCTTATTTTCTCATCCCCGAAAAGCCTTAATGATGAAACGGGCAGAGGGCAAACATGACGCTCACAGACAGCTCTTTATGAGGCTGATGCACACCTGCAGGGGAGCCGCACTGTCCGTCAGGGGGGAAGTAGGCGGGAGGAGGCTGGGGTCAACATCGCGCTACAGTGGAGCTGTATTCCCCCCGTGCTGCAGGACATAGGGGCAGCTACTGTATGCACCGGCCCAGGTGCCAGGCAGTGCTGGAGAACACTCAGCCAGTTCATAAATAACCGCATTCTTTCCTATGGAGCATCAATACAAGATGTTATTGGAGACGCAGATAAGACTTGCTTTTGACTGAATTTGCTTTTCGAAGATCCTCAGTCACTCCATATTGACAAATTCTTATTTACTGTATGTGTCTCATGCAGGGGCGGTCTTACCATTAGGCGAAGGGCCCCGCTTTGGGCCCCGGCAGCCAGAGGGCCCCACAAAAGACAAGAATAGAACTAACGTCAACTTATTTTTAATCAATTTATTATTGGAAAAACACTCTTTTTGTTAAAATAAATAATTTCAATCTTGAGTCATAGCCACCCCCCCTAACTTCTGATTTCTGAGATTTTACCACTTGACTTTAAGCTAATTTTCCTTGCCACTGCATCACCATCTGAGAGAGAAGTTAAAGAAATAAAATAAGAAAAGCTACCCAAGTTTATATATAGAAAGGATGGATTAAAAAGCGAGAGAGTTGGGATTCAGAGGCCCCCATGCTTGCCTTTGCCTAAGGCCCCCAAATTGCTAAGGCCGCCCCTGGTCTCATGGCCTGTATTGGTTGCAATGCGACTGAAAGCGGTGTCTCTCAGGCTCAAAGAGGCCTTATAGTCAGCCGGCCAAGTGAAGACTCGCCCTGCCTGCCAGAAAGTCGTTCATCACTGGAGGTGACGGATCGGTTTCTCCCCCGGGAATCGCCCCCCAGACACCCATGTGTCTTCATTTGAACGGCATCAAAGACAAAATCTAAGATGATCAAGATTTATTTGGCCTGGCGAAGCCCCCGCTCGCATGAAGTCATTTTCAGTACTTATGTCATTCTTTCTGAATCCTCTCTGCTATAAATTCTATTTACTTTGTAGTTTATGGAAAAGAGGTCAGAATAAAACATCTCAAACACACATAAATTGCGTAAACATTTGGTGTTAGGTTGTAATCACTCATTACTGCTCTTTTAGTAGCTATTTACGAACTCATTCTCACACAGTTAATTTTCTACACACCTGGCATGTATGTGGTGATATTTATTTGACTAGGTTCTGTCACAGAGATTGACAGTTACCATTTATTATGTCAGGATTTTGGATTATTTAAAGTGACAATAAGGACAATTTTTATGACCCCATAGTACCAAATGACCATAATATATCTGAGAGGGATTTCTGGCTTTCAAAACTTACTTTCCAGCCCGCACACTATTTTGGACCCTCATAGAAAATAAATGGAAGCAGAATTGGTTGCCTGGCGTTTGATGGGGCTTCACTGTCATTCTCAAGCCAAAAAAGCAAATGACAAAGCAGTACTATTGTTACTAGAGTATTTTGCATGGTGATATATTATCTCGTCACTAGATGTTTCTGTTGGATCTCTGCTTTAATTAGCTAGCTACTCTTACGTCTCTATTGTGACAATGTGACTTTATTGTTTATGTCCATCACAGGCCCCATAAGCTGTGCCAGAGGGGACAAAAGGGGTCAACGGGGTTTCGGGCTGTTGCAATTCCTAATGGTTGCTGATAGACGTAGATAGAATTCATAGATTACTTAAAGCACCTTTAAATAGGGATTTAACAAGGGGTTAAAGTTGGTGCTACTGGTATCTAAGGTACATCATAAATCATGCAGGTAGTTACAGTTTCCAGGGAGTCATTTATAACCACTGCAGTTCATTAGAGTGCTAATGATGTAGCTTGTAATGCTTGGACCAAAACTTTGCATGTCATTTACACTGATGAGAGCGATTTTTTTCAGTCTTTAGACTAACTCTCCGGACAGAATATTGATGCTTTTTTCTATGGTACATGATGTGGAATGTTTGTGTTACGTGTCCTTTAAACCCCGACTGCAAATCAGTTGCGACTGAATTGAATTTGCCCATAAAGATAAAAGCACACATTACATTCAACGTGCCTTCACACGTGACTTTTCCCTTTTCGGTCTACAGAGCCAGGCTCAAATGGCTGCATCATTTAGCGCGGCTACATTATCATCTTTTATCGATTTTCCTGACAGGAAAAATACTTAAAGTCAATAGCTTCAGCATGCACCAGCTGTGAACACAGAACACATCACTTATCTGCGAATCTGACCCTTGCTTTCAAGGTGGCGAGGAATAAATAGGAGACGCTGGCCAACAAGTGGCTGCTGTCCCTGAAAGATTAAAAAAAAAAGACTAGAGAAAGAAAGGGTGAAAATACGACTTTGGCTCAATGGCAGACAACTGGCTACAGTCTCGAAACATCATGGACAGTAAATGATATCAATGATACCAATAAAAACGCCAAAGAAACACTTTCAAATGGGACGATGCCAATTAGTTTTAACTGTCAGGGGGATGATAACAGGAGGAGACATGAGCAATGGGTCTTGTTGAATGGACCTGTTTGTGGCAGGAGACTTGTTTACCGCAGCTCCACATCACATGGAGCTCAAAAACCTGTGAATGAGAACTTCTATGAAGCCGGAAATGCAGGAAACGGGTCAAACCCCAACATATCCATATGGAAATTCAATTCATCCGTTGCTTTTTCCCCAGCGCCGATCCAAACCCCGGGAAGACCTCCCACAGGTAAGTTCGGGGCTCTACCTTCTGGCTCCTCGGGGGGATCTGGAGAAGACTGGAGGTTCTGAGCGGGGTCCGGTCCGGTCCGACGTTTTTTGACGAAGCCAGACCTGACAGAGAGGGGTTTTTGAGGCCCGGAGTTCCGGAGGTCCGGACCGACCGTACGGATGGATGTCTCTGGCTGTGGGCTCCTGGCAAGCGCGCACAGGAACCGCCGCTGGATGTGGGCGCCGAGTCAGCGCCGCGGAGCCAAAGAAACCTGAATACAGGGAGGTTGTGTTTAGCTTGGTCCGCTGTAACGAGAACGCGGCACAGACACCGTACCTGGGGAGGGAGGTGGCAATGATGTATCATAACAAGAGTCTAAAAGAGCCGTATTGAGTTATTAACGATTGAGATACTCCGTGTGAAGTCAAATCCAGGTTAATTATATAGACTTTGCTGACTCAGGCAGGGCTTATGAAGTGAAAAATACACTGGTTTCTATTCAGCTTCTCTCTCTCTAACTCTTTCTGTCTTTCTCAATCTGTTTTTTGGCCCCACTCTTTCCGCCTCCCTCTCACTCCCCCCTCGCAATCCCTTTTTTCCCTTCCCTTTTCCCCCCAAAGAGAGAGTCTAACGGTCTGTAATTGAGGGAGACAGAGGAAACCTGCATGCATGCGCAGAGGGGAAAAACTCCCCTTGGCCCACGTGTGGGGAGGTGCAGTTGTTGCGTGACTGCAGGGAGACCCCAGTTCTCTGGTAAACACAACAACAGGGAGCCAGGAATCTCCGTTCCTGAAATCCACCCTCCTCTATCCCACGATCCCTCCATCCACCCCCACTCTACCTTTCCCCAGGCTGCCTGAACAGGCGCTTAAGGAAAAGTGAGGAAAACACTTGGGATACACCAAGTTTTGGGAAATTGTCCTGTTGGTCAACTTACCTGTTGAGTGATGAGAGCATAGACACCAAAATCATCCATTAGACTATCAGTGGGATTATTCAAAGTAAGAAGATTGACATTTTTGTAACAAAAAGTTAGTGTTTTTTATTGTATGGCCTATAGATAGACATTTAAAATTGAAATATTTAGCTGTACACAGTCTCCCATAAAAACACCACCTTCACTTCCTATGGAAACAGGGAAAGAGTATTATTTTTGCATCATATTTTATATGCGTTTTACCAATGTCCTACACAAAACTTTAGAGCTGCTTGAAGTTCTCATTTTCTCACTTTTGAGATAATGCTAGTGGCCTGCCATGACAACATAGTGTATGCTAAAGTGTTGCCAATGATCTACCGGGGACACATGGATGATTTTGGTGTCTATGTTCTCATCACTTAACAGGTAAGTTGACCAACAGGACAACCTCCCAAAAACTTAAGGCCAGATAAGGAGAGGGGCAGACTAAAAAATTGACACACGAAGTGTTATCCTTTACAAATGTTTTGTTTAGTTTAGAATCTGGAATAAATGAGAAAGAGGTCTGCTCCGTTGACCCTTATGGATATGGATACACATACTGTATCTCTCTGCTTATTTGTGGGAAGTTATGTGAAGATGCATGACAAGGAGAATATGTTTAATCCATATGTTGTAGGCTCCCTTCACCTCTGTATGTTCCAGTGTTTGATTCCATGTGATTGAAGTCATTAGAAGTTACAAAGCAATTCTGATTATTGCACAGAGTTAATTAATGCATAGAAGTATGTATCTGAATGTCCTTGTATTCAGTAGCATCTAGGGTCAACCCAGTGCAATGAAGGGAGATGTCTGTATAGGGAGATGTTTTTCAGCAGAAACCTCATTCATACACTATCATCTCTGTCTCATACAGGCCTAATGCTAGGCGGTTACATTCACTCTCACAGACTCAGTAGCATTTCCAGTCAGATGCACAGGCTCTCTTTTTGCTGCTCATGGAAGGTATTTTGCTAACCTTCAGCAACTGTTTTAAGTAAACATCTATTTCCAGTCGAGATTGCAAAGCAGGTTTTCACATTTCACAATGGTCGTTCTGTCCTTATCGACGGGACGCTAAATAAAACAAGCCACATTTCAGACCGAGCACATTTCGCTCAGGTGGTTTGGAGCAATTTAAGTGTATGCATACTGTCTGGGTTGGTATAGGTGAATGAGAATGTGTAGTGCCCCATCTCATTCATGGATAGATGTAAATGCAGGAGGTGTAAGTGATTTAGACTTCATGAGATGCAGCTGTGAAATCACACTAAGGCGTCTGTTTGTGTCCCGCTGGCACAGTGACGTTTTCAGCTGCTGCACAGTTCAATCAGGGTGAGACAGTCGACAAACTCGATGCACCACGTTCACATTACAGCCACAGATATTGCTACTGACAGTATGACCATGTTTAACAATGACACTCCACGATGCCAATTGTTCAGCGAGGAATTATGACAAGGACACCACTGGCATAGACAATGACACAGACAGTGACGCACCATGACAGTAAATACAGTGTTATACAAGCAGCCCAGAAATGTGCTAACCAATTTGTTTCAGTGTTGCACATTTTCCACCCGCCATCTTTTGCGGCCGAGGCAGATCAAACAGCAAAGGGCCGATGTGTTGATTTCACAGCATCTAATTTCAGTACAATTGAGCCGTCCACATCTGCGCATCTGTTATCAGTCCAGTTCACGCAGCATCATCTGATCCTCTGTTATGACTAAGCAGGAACACCGCGGCCTCTGTGGGGAGGAGATGGTGAATGGGGATGACAACAAAAGGTTGCAAAATGGCAAATCCAGCATGTGAATCAAACACGGAGGGAGGGATGGGAATGTTTAATTCAACATCTGGAATCTATTCATCAATTTCTTATTGATGGTAATTATTGCTGCGGGAGGAACAGTGGATAACCTCTATCATATGCAGCCAGGCGGACAAAAGCAAGCCTTCTTCACCAGTTGTTTTCGCACTCACGCTCAAAAGTGTTTTTGTGTGGAGAGACTTTGATTGTCATAAATGCAATGGCTATTTTCTAAAGAACATTCTCTGCCTGGGCCGAGGGGATTTTTACCGGTGTAAGATGCTAAGTACTTTGTCCCACAGGGAAGAAGACTAGACTTCAGACTGCAGGGTCAAAAGTGACACGTGACAACTGAACACATTTGTGAGTTGTTCTAAGAGTGAATGCATTTCAGAAACAAAAGGGAAACTATAGAGGTTTAGCTTTACTAAAAGATAAAATGAAAAGAGCTGGGGCATCAGCTCTGGTTTGAGCCATGGTTGTGGAATTACAGTGATTATGGTATCTCCATAAACTCTCTGAAATGTTGTACAGGCTGTACAGGAAAGGTTTATCGGTAGTTGAGAGATGACATGTATGTTTAATATGCAGACGTCTGACCAAGTCAACTTTGCTCAAGTCCCAAGTCAGTCTCAAGTCTTGAGGCACAAGTCTCAAGTCAAGTCCCAAGTCTAAATGTAGATTACCAAGTCAAGGCCAAGTCAAGTCCATGTGATTGATGTCAAGTCTCAAGTCTAAATGTAGAACACCAAGTCAAGTCAGAACAAATCAAGAGTCCAGTATCAATTTAATATCTTAAAGAAAACTAAATATCTAGGACTTTTCAATGCAATATGGTTTTAATAGGATAAAAACTTGATAAGAGCATCATGAGAACTTCAATAAATTCAATCATTCCATACAAATTAATCTCATAAATTTCAATCTAAGTCATTTACACAAACACAAGATTTTTTGTCAAGACTTTAGAAACCTTTTCAAATCATCAAAGTACAAGTCAAATCCAAGTCCCAAGTCACCAGAACCCAAGTCAAGTCAAGTCTCAAGCAATGACAATTGTGACATGAATCTGATTTGAGTCCAAGTCGAGTGCCCACCTCTGTTAATATGTCATCCAGTATTATTTTGATGATAATATTATGGCCAAGTCACGAGAAGCTTATGATTCCCAAGAAAGAGATATTGAAGGTAAAACGTACATAGTTCTGTGTGGCATAAATCAATATATAACCTGCTTTAGACCTATTGTGTCTTTGAAAAGTCCAAGGCTAGTACTACAGATTGGTCCTACATTCCTTTAAGTGTCCTTTAAGTGTAGGTTACATCTAATTTTAGACAGAAAGACACATTTTGGATGTTATGAAGGAGATGAACGTAGGAAGTTTGATGAGTCTAATACTGTACCTCCATGGAGAATTCATAGAGAGCACATTCATCAAATTCTCCTCAACTGTAATAGCCTCTCTGCGGCAATCCCTCCTATATCTGTCTCTGAATAATAAATTCTTCCCATCCTTTCCCTTTCCCCCACATGTCAGAGTTCAAACATCTTTAGGCTTGAGGATTTCCATGCATCTGCTCTGTCTCTGCATCTCCTAAATTATACCCCGCTACTCTTTGTCTTCATCTTAAAACAATAGGATGAGGAGTGGGCTTCATAAGGTTATGGGCTCATCCCCCCAAGTCGTTTCCTAATGGGAACCTGCTGCACGTTCAAAGACGTGGGATAGAGAGCCTGCACGGGCAGATTCCTCAGGAAAGCCCGGACTTTACTATCAAAAGGCGGGAGCAGGGCGAGCGGGTGTCATCGGCATTGTCTCATCATCGCGGATCAGGCGTGGGCCGCTGGAAAACAAAGGGGGGCGAAGGGTCTAGAAACATCCGACCCAAACATCGCCCTCTCAGGTTTATGATGCTGAGGGGAGCGGCGGGAGGGTAGCGGGAGTCATGTGCCCACAAACTGGCTTTGATCACCCTCGCCACCCCGGCTTTGAAATGTTTAACACACGGAAAAACACCATTCCTCCGCTCACTCCCCATCAAAATAGCAGCACTTCAAAGGGTGGAGAACACGGGAGGCACTGTAGCTGACCCGGCCCTCGTACGGAGGAAAAAGGCTGTCAGAGAGGGCTCGAACAGCATAGTGCGTCCCTTTATGACCGAAGTACTGCCTCTGACTTAGAAATAAGATGAGGGATCACTTAGCAGGGGTGAGGCACACCTCTCTGCGGAGTCTTGAATGCCAGGGAGAAACGACTGATGTGAGGTATGAGGAGACCAACATCTCAGGCATGAAACCATTCATAGAAATCCAGCTTGGCCAGTCTGATCTTCTCAATAAAACGTTAATGTTTTAATAAGATGCCATTAAGCCTCCTAGGTCATGCAGTTGGCATTAAATTCAGCAGGGTTGATGGTACATAATGGTATTTATATCAAATAAAATGGCCCGGCTTAGGTCCATGTCTGTCCAAGGCACCCCAAAACCGCTTTTTTAATAGGTTTAAACGTTTCATTCGAGCCTTCCTTGTAAACTTCGCTGGCAGCATACAAAATTAGGCCGCATTACTGAAGATTACATTAGCTCATGAGCATAATTTCATCTCCCAGGCATGTATTATATGTTTGTCTGGCAGTCAGTATAATCTGACTCGTGCTCCCAGATGTCTGGGTCGCTCCAACCCAGACATGTTTACGAACTCCTCAGCCTCGCCGATGTCCATAACAGCGTCAAAATCGCACCGCATATTACCCCCGCTGTCAGTCCACCGTTTTATTTCCTGATTAAACCAGACGAGAGGACCTGCTAAACCAGAGGTCTCTCCGGGAGGACTGTTAAAGGCTTTACTGCTAATAAAAACCAATATGGAGCTCATATAGACTCCTGGTTTCCCGGAATTTACCTGCAGTAGGTGGACCTCCGGGCAGCTGGAGACACGGCTACTGATAGCCACAGAGAGACTGTAAATATCCACGTTTTACCTACAAACCGTATGGGAGCAACCTGCAGAGTAAAGCACGTCACGTGGCTTTCTTAAAGCATGAGGGATCAAGCAGAGACTACTGCTACTCATGTTATGGGTCAATTATTGTGCATAAAGGCAAAATCCACCCTAAAACTCTTAGAAAACAACTATTGGTGATGTACCTTGCATTTCTGGGCCCATTTTGTTATTTGGTGTATTTTTCTTATTCCTGTGGATAACTGGCCAGATGACATGAAATTGCGTCAGGATATTTCCAGGGAAGCTACAATGGAGTTTGATAGGAATTGTTTTTTCAGCTATCCAAACCATCAATTGATGATGATTCAGTTGCACTTGACATAATATGTCAAAGAATGATGCTGTGGCTTTCCCTCGAACTTTATTAATACGCTATTTCCAGGGAATCAAAATATGAATTTCCGATTGTTCTTGGCTCTCGCTTTCATTCCAACCATCTGAATATCACAGGGGGAAAAAAGTGTGGGCTTATGCAGGTTCAGCTTTGCATAGGTTTATCTTGGATTTGGCTGCATATTGAATCTGTCTCCGCTACGCAAGCATGTAAGTGGGCAGATTTTGATGCTATCTTTTCGTATGAACCACTTGGTTTACTGCCTCCCACAGACAAACAATCAGTCAGTGTAAAACTGCACAAAAAAAAAAGTTCCAGACAGCGGTCAGTGTAATCATTTCCCAAGAGTTGAGCTGGTTATATGCTTGAGGTAGCATTGTTTGACTGCTGGGAAAATATTGCTCATATGCCAAATATGACATGATGTGTGCCAGTGCGGAAATCACTATTCATCTATCAGTTTTTATGTCTGAATCAGCTGTCAGGAATGTGAAATCCCGCCGGAACAGAAACGATGACACAATGGTGCTTTTACATTTTTGTTAAACTTTATCTCGGTCGTGCTTTGGCACACGTGTACCGCAGAAACCCTCTGACCTGAAGGCATGCTTCCTTATACGGCAATCATAAATTAAATGAGTTTCCATGGAAGAAGCCCGCTTTTCATCATAAACATGTTGACCGTGATTAATGCGTTCATGGCGTTCATAAACACAATTAGGGTATATAGAATGTTTACATTATTGGCAGTTTCAGCGCTCGCCGTGACTCCTGCCGTGCTACGGCTGATGATGATGACGCTTGTGAGCTGCGTTTGGCAGGTAGAGCTCATAACTGTATGCAAAGGGGAAGCCCCGATCCAACTGCGGGGGTTTATTTTACACAGAAAAGGGGCTCCTGACTGATTCGTGGAATGCATGATTGTAGGGGAGAAGGGGTTAAGAGGCAGGAAGGGGGGTAAGGTGGGGAGTTTGGAGAGGAAACGGAGTCTGAGGGGTGAATTGGATCTGAGAAGAAACATGTTGGGGAGAAAAGAGGGGGTAGGGTATAGGGTGGATGTAGAAGGTGGATTCAGAAGGATGGAAAAGGGGGATAGGGGCACAAAGAGTTAACGAAAACGGTGATCAAGAGGAGGTGGGGAAAAAAAGGGGAGATGCTGAGAAGAGAACATGGGCAGAGGGGTTTGCTGGTAGTATCATAGAAGGAGAGGAGATGGAAATAAAAGGTTGAGGCAGCAGGAATAAATGAGGTGTGTGTGCCCAGCGCTGCAGGGTTCTTCTGGAAAAGCAGGTTTCAAAAGATGGGAAAACGCTCGGAACGGGAGGCAGGGATGCGCGGTGGAATTTAATTTGACTGTAATCAGTCATGATAACGACTGTTTTCTCTGTGCCCGCCTTAAAAATGAAGCGATGAGAAGTTGTTTGTTGATCTAACAACCTCATGCTGTGTGATGTCAAGAGGCAGAGACAGATAGTAATAGAGAGAGAGAGTGGAGAAGATGTAAGGATATATGGCTCAGTGCATTGAGACCAGAGGTGTGACCAAGTCAGCTTGGCTGGAGTCCCAAGTCAGTCTCAAGTCTTGAGGCACAAGTCTCAAGTCAAGTCTCAAGTCTAAATGTAGATTACCAAGTCAAGTCCATGTCATTAATGTCAAGTCCCAAGTCTAAATGTAGAACACCAAGTCAAGTCCATGTCATTAATGTCAAGTCTCAAGTCTAAAAGTAGAACAGCAAGTCAAGTCAGAACAAATCAAGAGTCCAGTATCAAAAATTTCAACTTCAATAAATTCAATCATTCCATACAAATTCAGAAAACAGAATTTAAATTCAGTCGTCTGCTGGAAGTCATTTACACAAAAATCTTTTGTCAAGACATTCCATACAAATTCATCTCATAACTTTCAATCTAAGTCAAGATTTTGGATAAGATTTTTTTCAAGACTTTAGAAACCTTTTCAAGTCATCAAAGTACAAGTCACCAGAACCAAGTCAAGCCTCAAGTATTCTCTTGTTACTTCAAGTCAAGTCTCAAGCAATTAAATTTGTGACTCGAGTCTGACTCGACTGTATGATTAAGATGCAGTGTGGGAAAGTCTCCCCTCTCTTCTCTTGCCGCCTGGTTTCTGTACAAGCCCCTGCTAAATACCAGCGCTGTAAGACTGATACAAGAGCTTTGAACAAATAGAAAATAAATAAATAAATACAGTACAGTCATCCTCTCTGTTGCAACACAGAGAGACATGGGCAGGCGGAGACAGACAGCGGGGTTTGTTCAAGGTCCTCTGGGTAAACGCCGTCTCAGCTCAGCGACCTCCATGGGAAACTGGACTGCTCCCTTTTTTTTTTTGGCGGCTGGCCATGCCCTTATATGGGAATAGGGGGGGGTTTCCTAGCATCCAGTTAGCAGTGCTGAGGAATGAGAGGAGTGTCAGTAGCATCAAACAGACAGAGGAAGACATCAATTACATAACGGCTTGGCAGAGAGAGATGCCAGGCGCATGTTTGTGTGTGTTTGTGTATGTAAGTGTGTGTACATCTGTAGATGCATGGATATCTGTGTGTGTGTGTGTGTCTGCGTCTCAGAGTGTGTCTTATCTCGCCTTAGACTGATATACCAATTATTATAGATATCTCAGGCAAGTATTGGGCTTAATTTAATATCTGAGGTCTGCCAATTCTTCTTCTATTTAGTACAGGAAAACAGGGAACATAAAACACATAATTTCCTGTGCACCAGAGGATTTTTCCAAGGAAAGACCTAACAGACACCTGGGGCCAGTTGCATAAAGATAGACCTAGCTAGTCTTAGACTTAAATGTGACCTTAAGTCAAACTTGCTATAGACACTTATATTTACCTGTTCCTACTACTTATTGATTGTTACAGCTTTCTATGTGTTGTTTCTGTCTCTAAAGACTCACTCTCGTCTTCAGGTCTTTCCAAAAACCAGAGATTTGCCATCTTTTATGAAACAGCTCTGCTGCTCCACTCTGACAGTTAGGCCGACTTGTTGCCATAGAGTAGCGAAACGAACATTTATTTATATGAAAATGTCATGGATTAGCACTTTAATGACATTGAATATCAGCACTAAATATCTGCTATCAGCAGCTTCAACACAAAAATATCATCATCGGCCTTCAAATACCCATCAAACTCTAGTGTGATCCCAAGCGTCTATATCGTGTCAGCCAGACTCTCGCAGAATGCCAGGAATGCCCATAGACGAGAGCTATGGGGCTATGGGGCTGGCCAGCCAGAGCAGGGAGACAGAGTCACTATTGTTTCCTCTGGCAGTGATCCTCGCCGCTGCCCTCCACACTCCCCAAGTTGTTTAGGAACAAATTGTTTTTGTTTTGAAACGACACTAGCTTGTGCCAGCGGAGCATCCCTGTCTCTTCACAATGAGCATCCCAGTTATATAATAGCAGCACTAATCACTGACACGGCACACCACGGGTTTCTATTGAGGGCCTTAGAATTTGCTTGAGCATCATTCCAAGAGCATCACAACACACGGGAGTAATTAGTCCAAGCCTCTTACCATCCTT